>NW_019729217.1:235023-237807 GCF_002891405.2 Cryptotermes secundus
AGGAAAGAGACCACAGGGAAGACCAAGGCATAGGTGGGTGGACAGTATTAGAATGGATCTTAACAGAGATAGGATGGGATGGTATGGATTGGATAGATCTGGCTCAGGATAGGGACCGATGGAGGGCTCTTGTGAACACGGTAATGAACCTTCGGGTTCCATAAAATGCTGGAAAATTTTTGAGTAGTTGCTGAATTGGCGGCTCCTCCAGAAGGGCTCAGCTCCATGTGTGAGTAAGTAAATAAGTACGGTATTAACCGACTGTCTTTCTAATGGAGGTTTCTGTTCCCTGTGAGACCATAATTTTTAAATAATATTTATATGAAGTTTAGGCTTCAGATGGTGGACCACGTAAAGCTACGTTTGGGGTTATGTTTTAAGGCGCTCTTCATTAGAGAAACAAATTGAATTCGGATACATAGGATCTGTGACGCGGCTATGATGATCTGGTGGTGATATGGTAGCTTTGGAAACGCAGATTGTTGAAACACGTGACATAGTTCGTTATAAAAAAGGGTAAAGCTATCCCTGTAACAGGCCGTGGAGGCCCATAAGGTTGTGAGTTTTTGAGGCTCCCACATTTTGTAGACAATCGGCTCATAGATGGCGGTAAGATTGTCGGCCTTATGCTCCGGCAGTCCTTTACCCCCCGGGAAGATTCCTGGTAATCATTTCTGTTAGAGGCTGAGTCAACCCCAGGACCATAGTGCGGCTCGATTAGGTCAGTTGAAAAATCCACCTCATCGGGGATCGAACCTGCGACCTTCCTGCTTGCAGGATAGTGCCTCAACTACGCTACCGCGTGCCCCCCCATAGTTTGTTAAAAGGATTAATATTTGTGGTTTAGGTAATATTACATTGTTTTTGTGACTTCACGATCTTCTCTCTTGACGTTTGCCCTCTTGATACTCCGCGGGTCACTCAGTCCCCGGCAGCTGCTCTTGACGTCATCCTAAGCATGTGTCCTGCAAAAGTGATCTAAGTGTATGTTATCGTTTGATTGTTAAACTTAAGGCTGGCGGATGTGAGTGATGTCATCATTCTTGGGATGAATCCTAATGATTCGGGTATAAGGGTGTGGACTGGATTAATCTGTCTCGCGACAAGGGCGGGCTCTTGTGAATACAAATGAACTGTCCACTTCCATAAACGCAGGGAACTTGATGCATAGATTAGCAACTGTTAGATTATCAAAATGGGCTCGGCTTTGTGTAGTTATACAAGAACGGTGCCTACCTTTGTTTTGAATTGTAATGTCGTGTATTGGCCGCGCCATAGCTCAAGCGGTTAGTCGCTGGCTTCCCACCGCGGCGGCCCGGGTTCAAACCCGGTTTTTGTCAAGTGGGATTTGTGATGGCCAAAGTAGCGCTGGGGCAGGTTTTCTCCGAGTACTTCGGTTTCCCCTGCCAATCTTCATTCCACCAATTGCTGCACAATAACCCTCACCTATCAACTGGGGCTGGTACAGGAGGCCAGAAGTGGCCGCAGTACAAGGGACTTAGTCCCACCCCACTAGCAATAAAAAAAAAAAGCACAGGGAGAATGTTCTAACGATTTTGTAACTATAGACTTCTGTTCGCGAGGTTTACACACGCGGGCAGCTGGAGTATTGCCACCCGGCACCTGTGTAAATAATTACCCGTTCGTGGACTGGTTATACGTACTATACAGGTGTGGCTCACCCTTGCTGTGGAATTAGTGAATGTTGAAATTATGCGGGATAATCAAGAGAAGACGTAATTGCAGTGGTTTTATGGATTTATTATTGTCACGTGATTGATTATAGAAGGGGTTTGTATTGGTAATGTCTCTCTCTCTGTGTGTGGTTGCACAGCCCTTTGGGCCTTGACTGCCTATTTCAGTTTCTTAATCCCACACTTGGACGGGGGATCAGCCCTCCGCAAGGCCTCTACCTACACAGAATAAAAGCACAGACATCCATACCTCGAGTGGGTTCCGAACCCACGATCACAGTGTTCGAGCGGGCGAAGACGAGTCATGCCTTAGACTGCGCGGCCACCGTCATCTTTTTCTTAACACCTACAGAACGTTCCTACACACAACCACGACAGTTTCACTGAGTTACGCACTCCATAGATCACTGTAACTACAGCACAAGTAAAGTATTCTCAGCCTTCACTAGCCGTTAATTGGTTGAGCCTTCCAACGGTGGAAGTTCCCCTTCCTCGGAGCCCACGAACTGTCACCGGCCTCAGCACCAGCTTCTCACGTTCTGTAGCGCGACACGGACCGCACAGAAAGCATCTCTTCCATTATTGCTTGTTCTCTTGTTGCCTGTGAACAGCGTGCCGACAGAACTGTTGCCCTGCAACGGCTGTCATACTGTTGCCAGATTACACAGCTGTTGTTACTTGGCAGTGGGTGTGCGTGTCACGTGATACAGCATTTGGAAGTGTCTCAGTTATCCCCCAAGTAGGCTGAAGAACTGAAAGCAAAGGTCACAGCTGCTATGGAAAGCGGACTGCACGCTGTAATGCCCCACGAGATATTTCTTTTTACAATGGCTCTTCCAGCCCATTCAGGGCCCAGACCCTTTAATCAGTTCCGTAATCATTTTTCACAGACGGTAGGACTCCTTGGACTGGGGATCAGCCCGTCGCAAGGCCGCTACCTACACACAGGACAGCACAAACAGAATGAACGCATACAGAAACATTGATGCCCTGAGTGGGATTTGAACACATGATTCCAGCGTCCGAGCGAGCGAAGACAGTTCATGCCTTGGACCGTGCGGCTACTGTGACCGGCATATCACAGAAGATA
>NW_019729217.1:238401-249948 GCF_002891405.2 Cryptotermes secundus
GATGGCCAAAGTGGCGCTGGGGCAGGTTTTCTCCGAGTACTTCGGTTTCCCCTGCCAATCTTCATTCCACCAATTGCTCCACAATCACCCTCACCTATCATCTGGGGCTGGTACAGGAGGCCAGAAGAGGCCGCAGTACAAGGGACTTAGTCCCACCCCACTAGCAATAAAAAAAAAGCACAGGGAGAATGTTCTAACGATTTTGTAACTATAGACTTCTGTTCGCGAGGTTTACACACGCGGGCAGCTGAAAGTATTGCCACCCGGCACCTGTGTAAATAATTACCCGTTCGTGGACTGGTTATACGTACTATGCAGGTGTGGCTCACCCTTGCTGTGGAATTAGTGAATGTTGAAATTATGCGGGATAATCAAGAGAAGACGTAATTGCAGTGGTTTTATGGATTTATTATTGTCACGTGATTGATTATAGAAGGGGTTTGTATTGGTAATCTCTCTCTCTGTGGCTGCACAGCCCTTTGGACCTTGACCGCCTATTTCAGTTTCTTAATCCCACACTTGGACGGGGGATCAGCCCTCCGCAAGGCCTCTACCTACACAGAATAAAAGCACACAGACATCCATACCTCGAGTGGGTTCCGAACCCACGATCACAGTGTTCGAGCGGGCGAAGACGGGTCATGCCTTAGACTTCGCGGCCACTGTGATCTTTTTCTTAACAGCTACAGAACGTGCCTACACACAACCACGACAGTTTCACTGAGTTACGCACTCCATAGATCACTGTAACTACAGCACAAGTAAAGTATTCTCAGCCTTCACTAGCCGTTGCTTGGTTGAGCCTTCCAACGGCGGAAGTTCCCCTTCCTCGGAGCCCACGAACTGTCACCGGCCTCAGCACCAGCTTCTCACGTTCTGTAGCCCGACACGGACCGCACAGAAAGCATCTCTTCCATTATTGCTTGCTCTCTTGTTGCCTGTGAACAGCGTGCCGACAGAACTGTTCCCCTGCAACGGCTGTCATACTGTTGCCAGATTACACAGCTGTTACTTGGCAGTGGGTGTGCGTGTCACGTGATACAGCATTTGGAAGTGTCTCAGTTATCCCCCAAGTAGGCTGAAGAACTGAAAGCAAAGGTCACAGCTGCTATGGAAAGCGGACTGCACGCTGTAATGCCCCACGAGATATTTCTTTTTACAATGGCTCTTCCAGCCCATTCAGGGCCCAGACCCTTTAATCAGTTCCGTAATCATTTTTCACAGACGGTAGGACTCCTTGGACTGGGGATCAGCCCGTCGCAAGGCCGCTACCTACACACAGGACAGCACAAACAGAATGAACGCATACAGAAACATTGATGCCCTGAGTGGGATTTGAACACATGATTCCAGCGTCCGAGCGAGCGAAGACAGTTCATGCCTTGGACCGTGCGGCTACTGTGACCGGCATATCACAGAAGATAAGACTTCTGATATTAAAATTTGTTTCAGAGACCAGTGGCGGGCTGTTGTTGGTACGATAATGAACTGTCTGGTTCCCAAAGAGGGAGAGGAATCTGAAGTGGTTGAGCCTGTCAAGAAGCATGTGCTCCGTTGAGTTAATTTAGTGCACCGAACTCCGTGGTACAGACAGCGTTGTTAAATAAGCTGCGGGTTTAATGGACGGAGAGCTATACCAGCGGTAGCGTAGCTACTGGCAGGGCCTCCCTTGCTGGACAGGTCAAAGGGTAGGCATCAGACGAAGAGAGACACCAAAAACTGATGCCGGAAGCAGCGTCATCAGCAGCGACTTGAAGCACAGAGCAAATGATGCTCGAGATGGTTCAAGTTCGTATAGCAACAGGCGTGACCAGAGTGGTTTGAACNCATTGTTCTCACAGTAAATTTGTTTTCGTATGGTTGTGAGAGCAAACAGAGGCTATTTCTGAGAACAGCAGTATTAACGGCTTGATCTTGTGTGGGCGCAGTTTATTTTTGTGTGAATTTTTAAATATTTTGACTGCATATGCTTATGAAGAGCTCGCACATTCCACCGAACACTTCTGAGCTGTCAGCTTCTTTAAATAAATAAACTGAAACGAGAGAAAACCCGCCGCTGTGCAGTTGATGGAAAGATACGTATCAACAGATTCCGAAAAGTTCCTTGAACGTTACATTGCCCTGGTAACTGATACGTTGAAGATGCGTTGGTACCTGTTTAAAAGGACTAAAACTCGAGATCTTCGGTTATCCGGATATCAGTGGCTCACGGTACTCGTTTGGTGCGTTTATTTTGATATCCACAACTTTGCAAAACAAAAGATTCCTTGTCTACGTTGGCGTGAGTTGGAGAAAACTCTTTTGGAACGTGATTAGTAAACTGTGTTCCGCGACAGCAAACAGGTCGTTGCGGAATTGTTCAGAAGATCCGAGCCTAAATGTCTGCAATCCTGAATTGTTTATAGGAACTCCAGCCTGTAATAATTTTTTTCTGCTAGTTTCATAAGGACAGCTGCAAAAGTGCTCCCGATTGGCTTTTCTTTGACTGTCTGCTGAATGGATTTTCATGAAATTTGATTTATGATTTTGTATGAATCATATAACAATGTGGGAAACTATAAATGGCGAGCTTCCTGTGTTTTTACTCTCAAGTCGCTAGAGGGTACCTGTACAAACTATGTTGTGCACATTCAAACACATGTTTCTGTGCAATACACTTTCCCCATAATTTTTTTTTTCAGTTTTCGATATTATTAAAGAAAAGGGATTTTTATGTTTTGTCATATCGTGGCATAGGGACCAGTAGAGGACTGTTGTGAACACGATAATGAACCTTCGGGTTCCATGAATTGCTGGGAAGTTCTGGAGTAGCTACACAACTGGCGACTTCTCCAGAAGGGCTCAGCACCATGAAGTTAGTCATGTCGTAGCTCGAGAACGGTTGGAGTGATTGTGATTGAATTGTAAATGGGAGGTTCTTAACAGAGAGGTCACGAAAAATAACCTTTGACGAACTAACAAAGTAGGGACAATTTTCTTTTTAATTCGCTTAGTGAGGGGTAGAGTCCAACTGGGTTCGCTCGGCACGGCGGTCACTGATTGGCCTATTGTAGCCTGCTGCGGGTGATTATGATGACGGAGAATTTGGTGGAATGAAGTTTACCAGGGGAAACCGAAGTACTCGGAGAAAACCTACCCCGGAGCCACTTTGTCCACCAGAAATCCCACTTGACCAGAACCCGGGATCGAACCCGGGCCGCCGCGGTGGGAAGCCAGCGACTAACCGCTTGAGCTTTGAAGAACTGACAACGCAGAGACAGTAACAGTGCAGCAATGCTTTTTGCATTATACATAGGCGTACATTATATAACTTTATATAAAAATTTGTCAACGAGATTGAGTGATGACTGGGTTCGTGTCCATGTGCGATTCCCGGCAGAGGCATTGAGTGCTCGTACTAAGATCGGGTCTGCTTCCGGAGTGAGGTGGCTGGAGCTGGTCACTCTAGTTCAGCTGCAGCCCTACAGCATGTGAAGCTTCCTGCATAGATTCGCTGCGGTATCTCGCACCCAACTTGGTCATCAAATAGGTAACATTCATGCTTTCGTACTGGGTAGGCCCGGAGACCGGCTATTCTGACTTGCATATTTCGGGGTTATCTTCAGTCCCTCCAGGCAAATGTTGGACTAGTACCCGAAATTATTCCACAGCCGTTTCGTTCCGTACAGAGTAAAACCTCGTTATAACGGATTTCTGATAAAACGGCAAAATCTGTCTGAAAAAAAAAGTAAAGTTATCCCCGTACCAGGCCGTGAAGGCCCATAGGGTTGTGAGAGGTTGAGGCTCCCACATTATCTAGACAATCGGCTCAAATATCAGCCTTACGCGCCGGCCGCGCTTTGCTCCCCAAGAAAATTATTTAATTAATTCCTGGTACTCATTTCTGTTAGATCTTTCTTTGTGAATTTTTCGAGATGTTGCAGTAATGAGGTTTTGTAGTTAACAGAACCAGCCGATCACAGTGGGCGCTCGGTCTAAGGCATGAACTGTCTTCGCCTGCACAAACACTGGGGTCGTGGGTTCGGATCTCACTCGAGACATGGATGTTTGTGTGTGTTTATTCTGTGTGTAGGTAGCGGCCTTGCGACCTGCTGATCCCCGGTTCAAGGAGTCCTACCGACTGTGTATAGGATTAAGAAACTGTCAAAGAAGCAGCCAAGGTTCAGAGGGCTGTAGGGCCAGAGAGAGAAAACTAAAATTAAAAAGAAACCGTTATGTAATTGCATTGTGTGTTTCTGTTTATTGCTTGTTTTGGTTTTGTTTCCTAGGGTTTCTGTTAGTGCCCATTCAATGGATTATAGCGGACACATGCGATGACGGGCATTGTCCCTCCTGTTAGTCCGTTATAACGAGGGTGTGCTATTTTTTAATTCATTATTTACCAGTCCAGTTGTTCGCCGCTGTATAGCCCGCTGTGATTCTGTATGGGTGTGAAACTTGGTCTTGACATTAAGGGAGGAACATATCGTAGACTGATGGTGTTTGAGAACAGGGTGTTGAGAAGAATATTTTGACCGAAGAGGGATGAAGTGACAGGAGGCTGGAGAAAACTGCATAATGAGGAGCTTCATTACCTGCACTCTTCTCCGAGTATAATTAGAATGATCAAGACAAGGAGGGTGAGGTGGGCAGGGCATGTAGCACGAATGGGGGCGACGAGGAATGCATATAGGATATTGGTGGGAAAGTCGGAAGGAACGAGGCCACAGAGAAGACCAAGGCGTCGGTGGGTGGACAGTACTCGTATTAGAATAGATCTTAGAGGGATAGGATGGGATGGTATGGATTGGATAGATCTGGCTCAGGATAGGGACCGGTGGAAGGCTCTTGTGAACACAGTGATGAACCTTCGGGTTCCATAAAAAATGCTGGGAAATTCTTGAGTAGCTGCTGAATTGGCGGCTCCTCCAGAAGGGCTCAGCTCCATGAGTGAGTAAGAAAGTAAGTAATAGCCCGATCTACTGACAGTGTCATTAAATACGCGTAGAACATAAATTAATACATTTGTAATATTGGATTCTTTGTAGATCTTGCGTTACTACTACTGGAAACATTTCTTCCGTGGGATAAAAGGAAAAATGATAATCGATTATTTCAGAAGGCTCTTTTTTTCCGATAAGTTTGTCAACTTGCGTAGTCTTTTTGAAATTGCATTTCTCGAGTTATGGTACACAAGAACAATACGACACTTCACACTGGCATGTGAGGGGTGGGGCTTATATTGCAAACTGCTTTGTCGAGAAATCCCTTTTAAGGGCAGTGTGTCTCTGTATCTGGTAGGATTGTATTAAGTTATGCAATGCTCAGACAACTTTCTTCTGCCGTGTATGCTGTATTTGGTGTTGTCCAGTTTCCTTCTCGAATGCTGATGGCCTCTAATATGAAGTTTATAAATGGTTCCAGTGTAAACTGCTTTTTTCGTCAAACGTGAGTTGAATTATTTTCAACTATAAAATAAGAATCGAGCGTCGTAATCGACATTCATTACGTCTTGAATTGAGGGCAGCTTGTGGAGTAGGGAAGGTTGTTATTTTATTGGTTTCGTTTTATACACGCGACTGCAGCACCGCTTTCAGCAGATAATGATCAATACAACACAGCATTTAGCAGACATTGATCGGTACAATACCCCATTCGGCAGACAGTGATCAATACAACACAGCATTTAGCAGACATTGACCGGTACAATACCCCATTCGGCAGACAGTGATCAATACAATGCAGCATTTAGCAGACAATGACCGGTACAACACCGCTTTCAGCAGATAATGATCAATACAACACAGCATTTAGCAGACATTGATCGGTACAACACCGCTTTCTGCAGTGATAAATACAACACCGCTTCAGCAGATAATGATCACATTCTCCCTAGCTCTAAATACACGAGATCATAATCTGTTGTTATATGGATTGGTTCAAGCCAGATCACAAAGGAGTCCAGGAATTCTATGCGGAAGTCATAAACTCTGCTTTCCTGTTCGTGGCTATCTTAGTCCAGTTGGTCTCTTCCTGTTATTACGGGTATTGTTTTCCTAATTTATTTTTGCGAAGAACTTATTCCTTAAATGAAGGTTGTCCAGGTCAAATTTGTCTGATGTAAACTGAAGGCTTCGCATATTCGCCAAGTTTTTATTGAACTTGGAACAATGTTTCATGCTAATATGTATGTATGTATGTATGTATGTGTGTGTGTGTTTATGATCTCTGTACCACATTTTAACCACTTTTATCCCATTTTACGAGAATACAATCAGCTTTGACACTAGAAGCGTTACTTCATGCGGAATGACCCTTGTGATATCGTGTACCATGCTACTATTCACTGTTACTCTTTACTGTTTGAAGCTTGAAATTTTAGTACCTGCTGCACAGAAAAAAAAAACCACTTCGTCTTCGCTACAAAGACCAACAGAGTAAAGCCGTGTAGGGTAATGGTTTCTTAAAGAGAATCGTACGGAACACACAGCACCATTCCCTGTAACAGGCCGTGAAGGCCCATAGGGTTCTGAGACGTCGAGGCTCCCACATTTTCTAGACAATCGGCTCACAGATGGCGGTAAGGTTGTCAGCCTTACGCGCCGGCCACCCGTTACCCCCAGGAAGATTCCTGGTACTCATTTCTGTAAAATCCTGAGTCTACCCCAGGGCCATAGTGCGGCTGGAAGGATAAGGTAAATTTGAAAATCCAGTGACCCCATCGGGAATCGAACCCGCAGCCTCCCCGTTTTGTACCACAGTGCCTCAACAAACTACGCTACCGCGTGCTCCCACACATAACTTCATTATGTAAAAAAGTTGCACAGATTTTAAACATTAAATGTAGTGGTACATATAGTTACCACTGTGCTTTAGATGGTTAAAACGCCTTGCACTAAACACAGGCAGGCGCTAGAAGGACTGACAGCCGGTTGGTCCATTTGGCATGCAAGCTGTTGTGTGTGTGTTTTGCGTGTTACATAACCTTGCATGTAGCTCACATTAGAGTAAAAGTGGAATAAAGTTAGCATGATTAGCACTTTGCATTAGCTTTAACATAGTCGATCTAACTAGAGCTGAATAGTTCGAAGCTCCTGGCGATTGCGTGGAATTAACGTCGGGTACGATATGTTAAAGTGTTGCACTTCTTAAGACTTTGAAATCTGAAATTGGCCAGTAAACCCTCACTAATCCGGATTAATTGGGGGGAGGCTGTCCGGAATAAGTGATAATCCGGATTATTGAAGTAGAAGATATCCCTGGAAGAAAAAATTTAAATAAATGGAAAATTTAATGATATAAGTAATGCTGATTAAAAATAAATAACAAATTTGACTGTAGAGATTTTACTTAAAAACTATAAAGACGATACATTTATTAATCGAAAATGCAAGCGTAAAATTTAGGGTTGCTTCCAGGTCCAACTAAACACTTGGAAAAATTTTGTGTGTCCTGTAAGTTAACCCGCGCGGTCTAGGGCATGAACTGTCTTCGCCCGCTCAAACACTGGGATCGTGGGTTCGAATCCCACTTGAGGCATGGATGTCTCTTTGCGTTTATTCTGTTTGACCTATCCTGTGTACAGGTAGCGGCCTTGCGACGGGCTGATCCCCCGTCCAAGGAGTCCTACCGACTATGTGATTAAGAATCTGAAAATGCGGCCTAGGACCAAAGAGCTGTTGAGCCATACAGAGAGAAAGGGAGGTTTTGGAAACAGAGGATTATGTTTCATTAATCGCTCTTTGGTTACAGATCAGAGGAAGGGTGGTTACAGAGCACATGGCGGCCTAGGTCCTCCTCAGACGGAAGCCTTTCTTAATCGACACCGCATTCTATCGCCAGGAACTTTGCGCCCTCCAGAGCCGGCCGCTGACTGTTCAGCTTGAGGTAAAACATTTCGTTTGTTTCCGTCTGTTACGTTGGTATGTTTACATAACACGTGTTTAGAGGACGTCATGAAACTTAGATTTTAGCTTTCTGCAACTCCAAACCGAACCTCGCTGTCAGTGGTTAACACTTTCGCTTTTTGGGCCGGGGGTAGGGGTCCTCGGTTTAAATCACGACCCGAGGACTAACTAACTTGACTGAGGGTTTTCGTAGATTTTCTGTCGCCCTCAAGATTCCGGGAGAATACTCACGCCGTTTCCTTCCAGATACTTTATAATTCATTACTTATCCTAGCATTCGATGTAATTACTTTTAGGAACTGAAAGCATTATGGAATAAACCAGAAATATACAAACATCATTCCAGTATAGTGGCGCCAGGATAGCTCAGACGGTATAGCCTCGGGACTTGGACGTCGAGGGGTATAGGTTCGATTTCTGTCAGATACAAGAGATTCTGCCTTCTCTGTGCGTCCAGATCAACTACGAGGTCCATCCAGACTCCTGCTTTATGGTAAGGTAAAGTTGTCCCAGGTCGGACACGGTAGCTGAGCGGTCTAAGACATGTACTGTCTTCGCTCGCTTGGAAACCCGAGATCATGGGTTCGAATCCCACTCAGGCATGGATGTTTAGTTTGTGTGTGCGTTTTTCTGTGTTTGTATACAGGTAGAGGCCTTGCGACGAGCTGATCACCCGCCCAAGGAGTCCTACCGAATGTGTAAGATCTAGAAAAACCGAAGTGAACGGAGAAGTTCATGGAGGTAGGCCTTGGCCCACTGGGGCTGTAGTGCCAAGGAAAAATAAAGTTGTCCCTGTACTTAACTAATTAAGCACTGCCCCTTGAAGGCGTATGGGGGAGTGGATGTAGAGAGCCACGTATTCTTGACCTCGATACTTGTTGGGGGTGACTGGTCAGCTTCGCGCACTGACCGCTTTACCCCTGGGGAAAGAGCTCTGATAGCAATTGGATAGGAGGCTGGGTGGGCCCCAGAGTCGGTCTAAACGACATGGAGAAGAAAAAATTCTTGACCTTACTGGGACTCGAATTCCGATTCCTCAGTCGTGCAGCCCGTTGCCTGTCTCTATCCCGGCTCCTTATCTGATAAGTATGAGGGTTCTATTTCTGATTGTAAAGGGGCGGGGGTGTGAAGCTGACAACACAATCCCGTCTACTGCCCGGAATGAGAATACGTGGAGCTACATATCCATTCCCCCATACACTTTAATAGCGTGATGCTTAATTAAACTTAGGGACAGTTTTCGACTTCTACATTAACGTCCAATATAGTTCGATTTGCGTTGGTGTATGCGAACTTTAAATGGAAATTGTCACGTTTGTGACCTAAATTTACGTAATTTCCTGAAAGTTTCAGTTGTTTAATTTATTCTCACAGCCAAAAGCCTAATTTCATGTGCTGTAACTTTCTGTCAGAGATCCATTTTGTATGTGCACGCACTAGCGTAGTTGGTTGAGGCACTGTGCTACAAGCCGGAAGGTTGCCAGTTCGATTCCCAGTCAGGTCATTGAATTTTTCATTTGGTCTAATCCTTCCAGGCCACTATTGCCCTGGGGTCAACTCAACCTCTAATAGAAATGAGTACCAGGAATATTTATGGGCGGCAAATGGCGGCCGGCGCCCAAGTCTGACAACCTCATCATCATCTGTGAGCCGATTGTCTAGAAAATGTGGGAGCCTCGACGTCTGACTACCCTGTGGATCTTCTGTGCCTGTTACAGGGATAGCTTTACGTCACAGTCGATGAGATGTGAAGTGAACATTCAAGTGTTTCTTTTCTTTGTATTATGCACTTCATAATTGAGCTGTTTCAAGGAAATAGCTGTTTGTCGATTACAAAGTCAAGCAGGTTAGTACTGTGTAAGTCAGTGTTTCTCCAATGGCGTTCTGCGGACCGCCGGGGTTTCGTAAGAAAATGCCGTAAGTGTTTAAATGTAGATATGTTGCAAATATGAGTCTTTTTTTTTATTGCTAGTGGGGTTGGACTAAGTTCCTTGTACTGCGGCCACTTCTGGCCTCACACACGCAGTCACAGGAGCAAGACACAACACAAAGCACAATACACACACGAAAGTAGGAAGAATACTCCGATAGAAGAAGATAGGTGTGACTCGCGTATTGAGATATGACATAAGGATGACAAATCCTGAACAGTTTTAATATTTTTAATATTTAATATTTATCAATATATATGACGAATATATATTTTAGTTATTTTAATATGAAGACAGCAGGGCATGGAATGAAGTAATTTGACGTACATCGAAAAGCACCTGAAGTTGGCACTTTTGTGCTGAAACATGTAGTGCAAGAGAGAAGAGTAAGGTGAATAAATGTATGCACTGTAGGACGGTTGTAATAAATCATAGATATATTTCTTACCGAGAAAAACCATCACGAACCACTTTTATCAGATACCGAGTGGCTTTGGAAATTAACATTTATTGCCGATCTGGTGAACCATATGAACCATTTGAATTTAAAGTTGCAGGGTGAAAATAACTTAGTCTGTGGTTTATTTGCACTTATCAAGGCATTCAGAGCAAAGTTGATACTTCTGGAAAGGCAAGTGAAATATATTAACTTTGTTCATATGCTTATACTGTGCAGAGTTGCATAAAAAGGGCGAAGCAGAATTTCCTTCCTCGTTTGCAAATATAGTCATTTTAGATTTGAAAGAACAATTTCGGAAGCGATTTTCTGATTTGGATTCCAGTGCTCAGAAAATTAGATTGTTTCAAAATCCGTTTGACTGTGATGCTGCAGATGTCCCAAGTCAAATTCAAATGGAAATTATTGAACTTCAGGAAAATTATCATATTAAAGACAAATACAAGGAAGGAAATTTGATCGAATTTTATAAATTTCTGAACTCTGAGCAATTTCCAAATTTAAAGAAATTTGCTTGTAAATTTATCTCCATTTTTGGGACGACATATCTGTGTGAACAAACTTTTTCCCAGATGAAGTACATCAAGTCGAAATACAGGGCAAATTTATCCGATGAACATTTAAAGTCGCTACTTGTGATTAGCGTTTCAAAATTTGAACCTCAATTTAATCAGATTTTAAGAATGCAAAAAGAGTTCCATCATTCACATTAATTGTTTTATTATAATTTGTGATGAAAATATGAGCATTTGCTGCTACTGTCTGTTGTCATTAATATACGATAATTTATTCTCACGTACTTTACATTTAGTTTATGAAATTCTGTGCTTTCAATAAAACTCATATACCTAGAGTTATTAATTTCTCATTTTATCCGGCCCGTTGAAAGTGCTGAATTACCTAATGTGGCCCGCGGTTCGAAAAGTTTGGAGACCCCTGGTCTAGGGCATGAACTGTCTTCGCTTCCTCAACGCTGGGATCGTGGGTTCGGATCCCACGCAAGAAATGTATTGTTCGTGTTTTCTGTATGTAGGTAGAGGCCTTGTGACAGGCTGATCCCACATCCAAGGAGTCCTGCCGGCTGTGTATAGCAGGCATGTCAAACTCAACTTGGACAGAGGGCCACCTTAGCCCTATAAATAATAGTCGAGGGCCGCACTTCAAAATAGAAATATACATTAGATTTTGATACAAGGAAATTTAATTATATTTTTTGTTTAGGAATAATTTCAATATAATTACATAAAGTGGAACACTTATATTTTGCCCACAA
>NW_019729217.1:250108-257824 GCF_002891405.2 Cryptotermes secundus
GGGATTCTTTGATATACTTGGGGTGGTGAGGTTGTGCGGATTTTAGTGCATTAACCTTCTGAAATACAATAGTTTGTCCTTCACGAACTTTACAAACCGTTAGTTGGACAAACCCTTCTGCAATTCTCAGAATCACTTTGCCTGCAGCTTGCTAATTTATGTCTGCTTGAGACTTCTTGTCTTGTGGTCTGTTGGGAAATTGTCTTTACAAAAAATATTTCTACTAAAATTTTAATATTGATTTTAATATCAATTAGCTCTAAAAGTTGAGGGGCCGCACTTTGTGGCTATGGGGGCCGCATGTTTGACATGGCTCGTGTATAGGATAAAGAAACTGAAAAAGCCGCCAAGCACCGACAAACAGCTGTAGAGCCATAATGACGATGATGATGATAATAATGATAACAATATGCAAGTATCAAAATGTGGGATCAGAAATTGTTTTGAAAGACACGTTTCGAAACATGTAAACCAACTTTTAAGGAGCAGATTCTGCACACACATACGTCTGATGTATTGGATCGTTACGAATAAAAATTAAATTAGCTTGCCGACTTTTCGTGCGGACTACTATACTTAATTTAATCGAAATCTGTTAGTTATTTCTGAAGACTGCAGTCAGCCCAATACACTAGTCTAGATAGCTGCCTGCTGTGACGTGGCACGGTGCGCTCTTCTGCGTGGATACTGGCTGTATCGGCAGGCCGAACCTGCTTGCGTTCACTGCACTTTGTGTACAAAATAAACACAGCGAAAACAGTGCCTCTTCGTACGGTCTCGCAGAGCCACCTGTTGCTGCGCTTGTAATGGCTGACAGCTGAGTGAGGGTGGACAAACCGACGTTGCTGAGATCGCAGGACGAAAAGCAGATGCATGTGAATTTGCTGGAGGTAAAGTTGTCCCTGGTGCCGGCCACGGTAGCCGAGCGTGCACTGTCTTCGCTCGCTCGTAAGCCGGGATCGTGGGTTCGAATCCCGTTCAGGGCATGGATGTTTGTGTGGGGTTTTCTGTGTTTGTGTACAGGTAGAGGCCTTGCGACGAGCTGATCACCCACCCAAGGAGTCCTACCGTATGTCTAAGATCTAGAAAAAACCGAAGTGAACGGAGAAGTTCATGGAGGTAGGCCTAGGCCCACTGGGGCTGTAGTGCCAAAAGAAAAAAAAAGTTGTCCCCGGGCGTAATTAATTAAGCACCACGCGATGAAAACACGGGGGAGTGTAGGTAAAGCTACACCATTCATGACCTCGGCACTAGATGTAGGTGAGTATAGTCAGCTTCTCGCCCCAGCAGCTTTACCTTCGGTGCCCATTGCATAGAAGGAGTGGTGGCCCCCAGAGCGGATCTGTACGTTCCCTACCGGGAACTTAATCCTGGCCTTCCATCCCGTAGCCCGCTGCTTTACCGACAGAGATGTTTTAACGACGTCGGTTGCTCAGATTATGTAGGGCTGAACGATAGGGGAATGGTAAAATAATACATTGGGAACGATGTGGAAAGAAGCGATGATGGCTCAAGGCACTGTTTGAGCCTGACTACAGAATTGAGCCTCAGTCAGTTCGTCTTGGCTATAAACCCCTTGAGACTTAAGACCAATAATTTTTATTCCAACTGAACGCTTGCGGGCGTAGTCAGCACAGTCATTCTCAGATCCAAGTCCCGCGGGACTCATGACCACATTTTACTGTCTCAGATTCGAGACTCCCCTAACCTGGAGGGCAGATTTCCAAGGAACAGGATGGCTCGGTTATACCCGTTTTCGTCGCTTCCAACGACTCGTAGGGCTGCTGTGGCCGAGATTTTAAGTTGGGGCATCCCGGATATGAAACAGGCTTGCTGTAGCTGGTTACAAATGTTTTTGCTGCCACGCAGTAACACTCGCAACCATTGAGTAGCCCACATGTAGCCTTTTGGTTATATTGCTCTGTCATGTTTTCTCGTATGAACCTTTTGCGGGAACGAGGGTGCAGCATCGCCCGTAAATGGCGTAGATCCCGTTATGTAAACACTAGTAAGTAACTAGATTCTGTTTTGCAACATACTTACGGCACACGCCAGTGGGAAATTAAACCGTACTTAACAAAGGAGTCTGGAGCCGGGATAGCGTAGTCGGTATAGCGACTGGCTATGGGCTGGACGGTCGGAGTTCCAGTCCCGGTGGGGGTAAGAATTCTCTCTTCTCCACGACGTCCAGACCGCGTCGGATGGCCCACCTAACATCGTATCCAATGGGTACCGGGAGCTCTTTCCCCGGGGGTAAAGCGGCCGGTGCGTGAAGCTGATCACTCACCTCCAACTAGTGCCGAGGTCAAGAAAACGTGGATCTATACATCCACTCTCCCATACGCTTTCATGGCGTGGTGCCTAATTAGTTATGCATAGGAGGGAATTTCTTAACTAGTTTGAACGACAGGCAGCATGAGTCTGCTACGTGACTGGTGTGGAGTGCTTGCCAGAGGAACCAGTTCTCAAGGTCGCCTGGTGTTGAGTAACCGCAGGCCCCAATGCATATGGACAATTGAACATCCGCTACATCCCCATTAATTTGGTTATTATCGTGACAGCTGGACCAGGAAATTAAAAGGCAGTTTACATTGTCATGCAACGTCTTCCTCACGACGTACACGTCGGCTTCGTACCCACGAAACGAATTAGTGACTAGACCCGGACACCTTAACTCGTAACTACAACTATTATAGCGCTCTCGCAAATTCACGCACTAGACTTCTCACTACATCAAGTGCCAAGTCTCTTTATGTTTTAGTCTGCATTAGTCGTTGCTTGGTTACGGTTCCCAACAGCGAAGACAATTCTCTCGCTTACGTCGTTACCGGCTGGATACCATCTTACAACTCGCCCTCAGCTCTCGACTTTCAACTCACGGACCGCGTACAAAATACCGCCTCTAACAATGCAATCAGTTGCTTTCATTTCTGTTGTCGCGGAAACGTGTCTGTTGAGCCGTTATCGTTCAACGGACGATTTATTCACGCTCAGTTATTCCGGAATTCATGTCAGGCTATTCATGTGGTATCTCGAGCTGTTATGACGGAAGTAAAGCGGCCGAAGCTTGATGTTCATGACAACATAGTGTCGTGGTTAAGAATGCGTGGAGATTTACCTTTACTTCCCCGTAATTGTACTGGTGTGGTTAGACGATATCGTGAAGATGGTGAGAGACACTGGATTTATTACATGGGAAACTGATGGCCAATTCTTGGCATTATAGGTTCCCAGGCGGTGCTCGTTCGTCCTTCTGGTAAAGCTAGGTAGGAGAGAAGGTAGTTAGTTAGTTAGTTAGTTAGTTATTAGAGAGGGTGGGTTACCCCATGCACTTAGACCAGTAGTGGTCCATTGTGATTCCCTCTATGATTTCTACCAGTCTCTATATCCTACCGGTACTGGTGCTTACCATCAGTCCCGCCCAGCCAGCGAGACCGGCTCTACTGGCTGAGAGGTATCTATAATGCTTACCCCATCTACCGGAGGTATTAGTGACTGCTGTTGGGCGGGAAACGTCCGCAATTTGGCTCAGTGACCTCCTTTGGAGGTATGAGGTTCTTTTACGTGCCGTAAAGCTACGACACGGGACCCACGGCTTAAAGTCCCTCCCGGAGGACTTGTTCCCTGAATTTTTCCGCCCTTAAAAATTCGACGACCTCCGCCGGGTATTTGAACCCGCGTACTACGAGTCATGAGGTGGGAACGTTACCTCTAGACTACGGAGGCCGCTTAGGAGAGAAGGTAAAGCGTTGGGAAATGGAATAAAGTGAAGCTATCCCTATACCAGGCTGTGAAGGCCGATAGGGTTGTGAGACGTTGAGGGTCTCACATTATCTAGACAGTTGGCTCAAAGATGGCGGTAAGGTTGTCAGCCTTACGCGCCGGCCGCGCGTCCTGGTACTCATTTCTATTACAGAGGCTGAGTCGACCCCAGGGCCTAGTGCGGCTGGAAGGATTAAAGTGAAGTTAAACGAGGGGAACGGGTCTGTGGCGTAGTTACGCTCTCGTGGCACGCAGAAACGGATACAGGTTTTCGTGAGTGTTTTAATTAAACTTGAAATGTGTCGACATATTTTATTCGAATTATCCGATGTCAGCTTTCATGAAAATCCGTTAGCGACTCTCGAATTGTGTGGGAACAGACATTAATGACGAAGCTTGTATTCATGCTATTTACGACTTCTCGGTGGGAACGCAAAAAAGTAAGTATGACACACGTACGTCGCCCTGTCGCAGTGGTCCTCCACTGTGAACCATTATTCCCGTGGTGCATTCAGGTATGTCACTTAAAAGTATTTGTAAGAATAAATAAGCCCCATTGTGGTATAGCACATTTGGCAATTTGCCTGCAAGTTCATACACATCGATAAGTAGATGTCGGGTTCCTGGTAACGGTAGTTACGCCTGTTTGTCAGCCACTCGATTTGAATCTGACATTAGATTTACAAAGTAGATTAAAAAAATCCGTGGTTTTAGTCCACAAGCGCACTATACCAACCGAGCGACCACCGCTTCTCGGCGAAGTTAGTGACTACTTTAGCGGATAGAGGGTGTCACGTGGTCAGCGCAACGGATCTCCACGGCCGTTAATTTCGGTTTTCTAGACCGGAGCCGCTGTTTCCTTGAAATAGCTCCTCAATTATCCTCACGAGGCTGAGTGGACCCCGTTCCAGACCCACTATTTCTCAGAAAATCTGGTAATTCCGGGAATCGAACCCGGGGTCACTGGACCCCGTTCCAGACCCACTATTTCTCAGAAAATCTGGTAATTCCGGGAATCGAACCCGGGGTCTCTGGATCTGTAGCCGTGAACTCTGACCACTAGACCACAGAGGTCGTTACGATCTAGAATATTGATGCAACTTGAAACGTTTGAGCGATGTTATTATAAAATGATTTGACAACACTGTCCAGTTTGACTGAGTATATATTTATAAAGTGCCTTTACTTGTTTCGGTTAGTTGTGACCAGCTTCAGAAAAGCAGTAACAATATGCTAGGGAACTACAGTTGCATAGATCGTAATACAAGACATAACCTTACACTTTTGTATAAAAATTCGTTAAAAGTTAAAAGACGATGTCCAGACCTCACGGTAAGTAACACCTCAATCTCCCGTTTAACAGAAGAGGTACGAAGACAAATCTCAGCGGTTCAAGACTTTAAGTATTAAGAACACTATAAATATGTGCATGTTCAGAAACTGATGTAAGGGTATCAGCGACACGACTGCACTCTCGCTAGCGGGGAAGGGCACAGCAGTCGCGGAGAAACGTTCCATCCGCTCTACGCTAGCGAGAGTGCGCACGTTTATCAACGCTAATGACTCATTCACCTATCGACAGTTACAGCAGCAATCTGTGAGAAATGCTGTGTCCGCTCTACGCTGCTGCCAGGTTTCCTCGATCATTGAACGCCCTTTAGTTCCTTAACATGTTGTTGCCTTTCTGAAGATGGTCACAACTCACCGAAATATGTAAAGGCACTTTATAAATATATACTGAGTCACATTGGACGGTGTTGTCATATTCATTTTACAATAATTAAATGTGACGGGCAAGAATTAATAAAGTTAAACTTTTTGAACGTGACATGAGAGGCTGATAAACATGCATTGTATTTTGACAAAGTTGAGTTAACTAAGTATCTAATTCTTTTTTCAAGTCCAGCTGGGTCCACTGGGCACGGCGGCCACTGATCGGTGTATTGTGATTATGATGATGGAGAATTTGGTGAAATGAAGATTGGCAGGAGAAACCGAAGTATTCGGAAGAAAACCCGCCACAGCGCCACTTTGTCCACCACAAATCACACATGACCAGACCCGGGAACGAACCCGGGCCGCAGCGGTGGGAAACCAGCGACAAACCGCTTGAGCTATGACGCGGCCCTTTACTTCATCTTACTAACTAACTAACTAACTAACTTCATGGAGCTGTGCCCTTCTTGAGAAGCCTCCAATTGTGCAGCTACTCAAAAACTTTCCAGCATTTCGTTGAACCCGAAGGTTTATTACCGTGTTCACAAGAGCCCTCCACCGGTCCCTATCCTCAACCAGATCAATCCAGCCCATATCACCCCATCTTATTTCTCTAAGATCCATTTTAATATTATCAACCCATCTACATCGTCTTCCTAATAGCCTCCTTCCTTCTGGCTTTCCACCAATATCCTATATGCATTCATCTTCTCCCGCATTCGTACTACATGCCCTGCCCATCTCATCCTTGAGTTGATCATTCTAATTATGCTTGGCGAAGAGTACAAATTATGAAGTTCCGTATTTTGCAGCTTCATCTTACTACGATGACGAACTAGCGAAAGAAATGAAATGCTGGATATTTGGGGGATAATGGCCGTTGAAGTAAGCTGAACTGAAATATTATTACGAGTTTTATGAATGTAAGTTCGTCTGCTACCAGGGCCCCGCACGAAGTGATAGTTTTACGGGATGGGTATAGATTACTTTTGCACTGACGTGAGTACTGGCCCAAGCCTTGAGGATTCCGTAGCCTGCATGTTGCACGAGCATTTCTCGAGAAAAATTTCTGCCATGGTTGCAGCCTTGATTAAAACAGTCATTGTGGCTGTATTCTTGTAACAAACAGGCTCATTCTTGAGACGCTGATAATGGCTTAGATAGTGAAGAAATCGACAGCTTATGTAATACGAAAACTGTTTGCCGTGTCCACAAGAGCCCTTCTGCTGGAGCCTGTCTTGAGCTAGTTGAATTCAGTCCACATCTTCGTCTGTTGTAAAGGTATAGGTGTCCCTGTGCTTAACTAATTAAGCACTGCGCCATGAAGACTATGTGGGAGTGGATGTATGGATCCATATTTCCGTGACCTTGGCACTAGTTGGAGGTGAGTGGTCAGCTTCACGCCCCGGCCGCTTTACCCCCGGTACCCAATTTATAGGAGGTTGGGTGCACCCCAGAGCCAATCTGGACGTTTGGAGGAGTGAAAATTCTTGACCCTATCAGGACTCAAACTTCGAGCCCTCGACCCTCCAGCCCGTAGCCAGTCGCTATACCGACTGCGCTATCCCGGCTCCTCCTTCGTCTGTTGTAGGATGAAATTCGGTATTATAAGTCCCATGCACGAAGTATCGTTCAAAAATGGTGTCATTCTGCAAAGTGCTATATACATTTTCCGTCTCTCTCATGCGTGCTCCGTGCCACACATCTGTAATGTGTTTGCATTCATGAGTGTAAGGCGTGGGCGTTGCTTCATTTGTGAATACAAATACTACAGTGACCTGATTTCACTTGTATCAACTTACTGACGATACTTCGAAGTCTACGTGACTTAAAGACGCACTTAGTTGAGCCCCCCCCCCTTTTTTAATTTCTTGCGGTGGGGGGACACTGAGTCCACGTGGTACTGCAGCCACTGTTTGGCCTATTGTACCGGCCCCGGATGATAGATGATGATAATTATGGATCAGTCGGTGGATTGAGAATTAGTAGAGGAAACCGAAGTACTCTGAGAAAACCCGCTCCAGCGCCACTTTGTCTACCACAAATTCCACATGACCTGACCGCCGCAGTGGAAGCCAGCGAGGAATCGCCTGAGCTATGGCGCGGCCTAGTTGAGCCGTGATGTGTTTATTCTTCTTTCTTGACATGTTTACAGTGACAATTAAAAAAAAAAGGTGTGTAATGCTTTATGTCCGCATGTAACAGTTTGAGAATCACCAGAAGAATTTTGTGAAATGT
>NW_019729217.1:259586-261113 GCF_002891405.2 Cryptotermes secundus
GCCACTTCATCCGCTCTTCAATTCAGCTGCAGCTCTCCCAATCAAACGGCCTGGTAGCGTGGCATTCGGGAATTTGCAGTCGCCCCGGTGAGAATGGCTCGCCTTCTTGTTCAAAGATGAACGTCTCCTCTCTCCCGTTCTCACTCCACGTCACTTCTTTCTGCGGGCTTATGTGAAGGAACAAGTGCTTGTGCCACCTCTGCCCCTGGATATTGATGAAGTTGAGAATGCCCGCAGCTGTCGAGATAGTTAACACGAACAAGTTCAGAGGAGTATGGGATGAACTGGATTACAGACTGGACATTTGTCAGGTCACGAATGGACCTTACATTAAGCATCTTCAGGGCATGTGAAACTTTCAGACTTTGTCATTCATATAGCATTAATTACAACTGTAAAGCGGCCTCCGTAGTCTAGAGGTAACGTTCCCACCTCATGACTCGTAGCACGCGGGTTAAAATACCCGGCGGAGGTCGTCGAATTTTTAAGGGCGGAAAAATTCAGGGAACAAGTCCTCCGGGAGGGACTTTAAGCCGTGGGTNGGCATTCAAGAATTTGCAATCGCCCCGGTGAGAATGGCGCGCCTTCTTGTTCAAAGATGAACGTCTCCTCTCTCCCGTTCTCACTCCACGTCACTTCTCTCTACGGGGTTATGTGAAGGAACAAGTGTTTGTGCCACCTTTGCCCCTGGATATTGATGAAGTTGAGAATTCCCGCAGCTGTCGAGATAGTTAACACGAACAAGTTCGAAAGAGTATGGGATGAACTGGATTACAGACTGGACATTTATCAGGTCACGAATGGACCTTACATTAAGCATCGTTAGGGCATGTGAAACTTTCAGACTTTGTCATTCATATGGCATTAGTTACAACTGTATAGCTGTGATACTTTTTTTTTCACTGCCTCTACAGCCCCCTTGGGCCCTGGCGTCTGATTTTTCAGTCTCATGATCATTTTACAGACGGCAGGACTCCTTGGACGAGTGATCAGCTCGTCCTAAGGCCTCTACAGGACAACACAAACACAGAATAGACACATAACACATACCAAACATCCATGCCTTGTGTGGGATTCGAACACACGATCCCGGCTTCTGAGCGAGCGAAGACAGCTCTTGCCTTAGACCGCTTGGCTACCGTGACTGGCAGCTGTAATACTTACCTTGGTATAAAAAATTAAAACTATTGATCATATATGGACACCCTGTGTAGCAACATGGTTGCACAAAGACTACAGGGAACGGGAACACAGTGCTCAACATGATATACAGCTCTGTTTAGTGTTCTCTCCGTTGCTGCTATAAAATTATTAAATATGTAATTATGACCTGTCCGTTGCATATAATGATGACTAGTTATGTCGAAATGCGGCCGCGCCATAGCTCAAGCGGTTAGTCGCTGGCTTCCCGATCCCGGGTCTGGTCAAGTGGGATTTCTGGTGGACAAAGTGGCGCTGGGGCAGGTTTTCTCCGAGTACTTCGGTTTCCCCTGCCAGTCTTCATTCCACCACTTGCTCCACAGTCAC
>NW_019729217.1:261154-272151 GCF_002891405.2 Cryptotermes secundus
TTGCTCCACAATCACCCTCACTTATCATCTGGGGCTGGTACAATATGCCAGAAGTGGCCGCAGTACAAGAGACTTAGCCCCACCCCACTAGCAATAAAAAATGTCGAAACGCATTCAAGAGCAGAATACGGAGGTAGAAAGACACGGAGTAGTCTTCTGGGATATAGCGCCATGCAGTCCCTTGAAAGTGAACAGACGTTTCGGAAGGTACGTGTTCCATCCATCTTGATGGTCGAAGACTCTGCCTACCTCTTCATATAGGCTTATTGCTTGGCCTGTTCTTCGACCCTGAAAATAGAGGTGACATATTCTTCCGAAACGTCAGTTGGCGTTCAACGGACTACATAGCGTTATGTTCCAGAAGACAGAACGCTACATAACCATCTGATCCTACACGTAGCGGCCAGCTAACGATCGCTGCTGATTTCTGTATAAGAAGCCACAATTTCGGCAGTCTGGTATGATTTCGGAGTGATTAACATATGTTCCAGTCAAATGCATGCTACTATTTAACCCCTCAGCATATGCCAACTAAACATTAAAATTTCCCATAGAGTGTATTCCTGGATTTCACCTAAGAATAAACATGGGATAAAAGGCAGAATTGTCCCTGTGCTTAACTAATTAAGCACTACGTCATGAAGAGGTATGGGGGAGTGGATGTATTTTCTTGACCTCGGCACTAGCTGGAGGTGAGTGGTCAGCTTCACGCCCCTGCCGCTTTACCCCGGGGGAAAGAGTCCCCTGTACCCATTGGATAGGTGGTTTGGTGAACCCCAGAGCCAGTGTGGACGATTTGCAGATGGGATGCTCTTGACCCCTACCGGGACTCGAACTCCGACCCCTGAGTCGTCCAGCCCGTAGCCAGTCGCTATACCGACTACGCTACCCTGGCACCTATAATCGTTGCGTTGTTTTCCGAAGTTTAATTAATCGCTTGGTCTTTGTAATGGATACGCAGTCTTTTCTGCGTAGTAAGAACCAATTTTTAAGTGATATTTAGATGGATTTAAGGCTTAAGGAAGGTGTGTGTGTGTGTGTGTGTGTCAAGAACCAGTTAGCTACCTATGCGGCAACATAGGTGTTTGGTTAGCCATGTTGACATGTGGCACAGTTCAAATATTCCTAAACAGAACGATGCTGTTTATAAACCATATAAGTTAACACAAAGAGAAATTCGTACAAGTAATATTTATTTGCCTTTTAACGTGTTTGAATAGACACACTGAAGGTCTGGCACGGTCTGTGGAGGACACGTGGCTGGATAGTCTGTTCACCCCTCTCCCCCCCTTCTCCCAATTCCCGCCCTTCTGGAAACTACCGTATGACAAAAATAAATATTCCGAATTTTCCACGTGCAGCACGTAGTCCACTGTTCGTTGTGTTTGAAATCTACGTTTTATGCCCAGGAAATCATATTGGTTTTATCGTTCCTTTCAACTTGTTCCCACTCTTCTGCTCTGAAGATGAAGGCGGTAGGGGCCTTTTCTCCGTCGGTAACTATTTACCAAACTGCACTGCGTCACATCCTAGAAAACCCAATTAGAACCTAACACCCTGTTATGCTCTCGCGTTTCATTCATAACTTCAAGACACGCAGAAATTAGTAGTAAAAGAGCTTCATTAAAGTCGAGTTCCAGAGAAGCTAATAGTCGCCCAGCTGATCATTATATTACTGGACTTGTATTACCGTGCTCCACCACTTCATCCTATCCTGAGCCACGTGAATCCAATCCACATTCACGCACCATACTTTTTTAATACGCTGCAAGAGAGCCAACTATTGAATCACGACTTTCGACACTATCCATTCGCCAACCGTAGAGCTATTTGAGTTTTACACAGCGTCAGACAGGATTGATATTGTGGTTGTATGTGCTGATTATTTATGATTCCGAAAAGTAGAAGTGATAAATCCTTGTCTCCCCAGTGATCTCTCTGGTAAACACTATTAACATATCCCGGAATATTTCCGTAATATTATATTGAATTTTTCAGTTAGTGTTTTTTTTATTGCTAGTGGGTCGGGACTAAGTCCTTTGTACTGCGGCCACTTATGGCCTATTGTACCAGCCCCAGATGATAGGTGAGGGTGATTGTGGAGCAATTGGTGGAATGAAGATTGGCAGGGGAAACCGAAGTACTCGGAGAAAACCTGCCCCAGCGCCACTTTGTCCACCACAAATTCCACTTGACCAGACCCGGGATCGAACCCGGGCCCCCGCGGTGGGAAGCCAGCGACTAACCGCTTGAGCTATGGCGCGGCCTTCAGTTAGTGTTAATTAGTCCTACAGTCTTACGTGCAACGGTTTATTACAACGTATTAGAAGCTAGTCACTTTAAAAGTGTTTTACATGTTTCGACCAACGTGGTCATCACCAGATGTTAACAGTTGTGGGTGAGGAAATTTCTGTCTTAAATTTCTTTTTTTTCCTTGGCACTACAGCTCCAGTGAGCCTAGGCCTACCTCCATGAACTTCTCCGTTCACTTCGGTTTTTCTTGAACTTGAACGTTCGGTAGGACTCCTTGGGCGGGTGATCAGCTCGTCGCAAGGCCTCTACCTGTATACAAACACAGAAAAACGCACACACACAACTTAAAACGTAAGACTTCAGAAGTGAACGGAGAAGTTCATGGAGGTAGGCCTAGGCCCACTCGAGCTGTAGTGCCAAAAAAAAAAAGGCTTTAGAACTAATTAACACTAATTGAATATTTTCGTATTTATGGTCTTTGTGTCTTACTAACGGGAGGCATAATGAGCAACTCTATAATTTGTGGTCGCCAGATATTACTAGGATGATCACAGGAAAGATGATGAAATGGGTGGGGTATGCAACACGCATGGGAGAGAACATAAATGCTTTGAAGTTTGCCCAGAAAATCTGAAGAAAAACAATTCGGAAGACCTAGACGTAGATGGGAGGATAATATTGAGGGCGATCATAAGTACGATGGGAGGGCGTAGACTTGGTGAAATTAGCTCTGAATAAGAAGCATTAATGGGCTCCCGTGAACATGGGAAAGAGCCTTGAGGCTTCATTAAATGCTGTTAGTTTCTTAACTAGCTGAGCAACTGTTAGCTTCGGAAGAATAGCCACCTCAGACTATATATTGCGTCCAGTGATAGAATGACTAGAGAATGGTGAACCGGAGAGGATGTGGAATGAAGCGATTGTGCCCTGATTGGCGTTTACCTGGAAAGGCCTACATAAACCACAGGACCTCAGGGTAATCCCCGCCCAAAGATACGGCGTACCTCTACGGTGCAAACTGAAAGGTCACGGGTTCGATTCCCGATGAGGTCATTGGATTTTTCAATTGACCTAATCCTTCCAACCGCACTATGGCCCTGGGGTCGACTCAGTCTCTAACAGAAATGAGTACCAGGACTCCTTGGGTTAAAGGGCGGCCGGCACGTGAGGCTGACAACCTCACCGCCATCTTTGAGCCTATTGTCTAGAAAATGTGGGAACCTCGACGCCTCACAACCATATGGGCCTCCACAGCCTGTCACAGGGATAGCTTTACCTTTTTGTGTGGCACCTTTTTGAATATGGAACAGGAACAACTCGACGCGACATTCGGTAAAGCCCAGGACAGAGGTCCCCTTGGATTTGCTGGCAAATTGGATGCGGGATGTGGGCCTGCCCTCATAGGATGACGAATTTTGGCAGCCGGCACTGAGGGTGCTCGTTGAACCATATGCCCAGCCTTGGAAGGGGAAACTGTTTTTCTACTTCACTCGCNTAAGTATTTTGGACCAGAGCGGCAAGAGGTGGGTGAGCCGCCTCGGCTCCACGGCCCAATCATCGACGTGACGGTCCGTCTTTCGTTGCCATAATACACCAGTTTAGCATTATAGGGTGGTTCAAAACGTTGGTCATGAAGGAAGACCTAAAACGCATAACTTCTATACAGGTGCTGTATAGATATTTGTAACACTTATGTTAAGTAGCGAAGATGATTTTAAAAATAAAACAATTGCGCATGTGCGCTTGTAAGCTCTATAAGCCTTGTTAATTGTTGGTCCCTTTGAAGTTTAAAGCTGAACTGAATCATACAGCAATGCGAATGCAGTTTCTGCTTCCCACGAAGCATACCCCCTCTCCTGTACAGAGACCAGTTGAGTGATACTGTTTAGAGAAATAGTAACCGTTCATTCTGGGCCGCGCCATAGCTCAAACGGTTAGTCGCTGGCTTCCCGATCCCGGGTCTGGTCAAGTGGGATTTGTGGTGGACAAAGTGGCGCTGGGGCAGGTTTTCTCCGAGTACNAGATCTATCCAGTCCATACCATCCCATCCTATCCCTCTAAGATCCATTCTAATATTGTCCACCCACCTACGCCTTGGTCTTCCCTGTTGTCTCTTTCCTTCTGGCTTTCCCACCAATATCCTATACGCATTCGTCTCCCCCATTCGTGCTACATGACCTGCCCACCTCATCCTCCTTGACTTGATCATTCTAATTATATTTGGAGAAGAGTACAAGTTATAAAGCTCCTCATTATGCAGTTTTCTGCACCCTCCTGTCACTTCATCTCTCTTTGGTCCAAATATTTTCCTCAACACCCTGTTCTCAAACACCCTCAGTCTGTGTTCCTCCCTTAATGTCAGAGACCAAGTTTCACACCCATACAAAACCGCAGGCAAAATTATAGTTTTGTATTTTCTGATTTTTATGTCTTTGGACAACAGACGAGAAGACAAAAGGTTCTGGACTGAATGGTAAAAAAACGTTCATTCTGACAGTTATCTCTCTCTGTCTTTGGCTCTACAGCCCTTTGGACCTTGGCCGCCTTTTTCAGTTTCTTAATCCTATACAGAGTCGGTAGGACTCCTTGGACAGGGGATCAACCAGTCATAGAGCTGCTACCTACACACAGAATAAACACACATCCATGCCTCGAGTGGGATTCGAACCCACGACCCCAGTGTTCGAGCGGGTGAAGAAGGTTCATGCCTTTTTTTTAATTGCTAGTGGGGTGGGACTAAGTCCCCTGTGCTGCGGCCACTTCTGGCCTATTGTGCCAGCCCCGGATGATAGGTGAGGTTGATTGTAGAGCAATTGGTGGAATGAAGATTGGCAGGGGAAACCGAAGTACTCGGAGAATCCTGCCCCAACGCCATTTTGTCCACCACAAATCCCACTTGACCAGACCCGGGATCGGGAAGCCAGCGACTAACCGCTTGAGCTATGCCTCGGCCTAGTTCATGTCTTAGACCGCGCGGTCACTGTAATCGGCTTCTGACAATCATACGTGTAGTGACTGCGAGAATTTGGGACCGTGATGTGTATTTATGCTAACCGTCTTACAGTGCACACTTTTTATTTAATTTAGTTGAATTGTTGACTTAATCTTCTTGACCTCTCATAGATATTCTTTTGCATTGTTTAGATAATTAAAAATAAGTCTTTATTATCGTCCGGCAGTTGCGTTTTGCTTATCGAGATAAGTTTTGATGGTATTAAGGTATGTATTTTCTCTATAATTCGTGGTATTGTTTGGGGTTGGGGCCTCACATTTGTGATTGGCCAGGACAATATCCCACCTGTCAGGTCCTGGAAGTGTGGTTCGATTTCTCAGCGGAGGATGAATGCAGGAAGTACAGTGAAAATAGTCTCCATTAACTTCCTAATGGTATTTTAACGGTATACGGCCGTAACATGATACACCCACATACCCTACTAGACGGAGTATGCGTAAGATTCTGTCTTGTTAAAATTGAGCTGTTGTTTTGAACACAGTCTTTCGCATTTGTCCCTTACTGTATTGTTTCGTTTGACCTCTTTCTTTCATTTTTATTGCAGTTAACCATTAGGGTTTCAAGTAAGTCATTCTTTGCGTGTTGACTCGAACCAGTGGTGTAGCTTTGTGTTTATCAGAGCCGTTACAATATAAAAAGGTTCTGATAGAAGCATGTATTGATTTCTCCCAGGTTGTAATACCTGTACAAGCTACCAGCTTGGATCGTTACAGATATTCAACCATTGGAATATTAATAAAACTGGAATATGGAACGTCTGGTGCAGTACAGGGCCGATGAATTACATAAAAATTCTTTTCGCAGTAGAAGGTCGTGTGTTGCGGACAAACACATTTAATTTCTCGGTTGTGGAGACAAAAGAACAACTGGTTAACATCGTGAATCCATTGATGCTTGAATCTCGTATAAATAATTTTTAGAAAATTCAGTTCGTAATTAACTTCATGCAGCTGAGCCCTTCTTGAGAAGCCATCAATTGTACATTTACCCAACATTATATGGAACCCGAAGGTGTATTGCCGTGTTCACAAGAGCCCTCCACTGGTCCCTGTTCTGAGGTAGACCAATCCAGTCCATACAAACCCGTCGTATCTCTGCAAGATCTATTTCATATTACCAACGCACTTACGTCTTGGTCTTCCTAGTAGTCTTTTTCCTTCTGGCTTTCCCATCGATATCCTATACGCAGTCTTCTCCATTCGTGCTACATGACCTGTCGATCTCATCCTCCTCGACTTTATTATTCTAGTTTTACTTGTTGAAGAGTACAAGTTATCATTTCGTACCCTACAGAAAATTGGTCTGTGCTGTTTAGGGACATTAATTTTTTTTTTAATTCGCTTAGTGGAGGGTGGAGTCCAACTGGGGCCACTCGGCACGTCGGCCACTGATTGGCCTATTGTACCTGCCGCGGGTGGTTATGAGGATGGAGAATTTGGTGGAATGAAGATTGGCAGGCGAAACCGAAGTACTCGGAGAAAATCCGCCCCAGCACCACTTAGTCCACCACAGCTCCCACTTGACCAGACACGAGCTCGAACGCGGGCCGCCGCGGTGGGAAGCCTGCGACTAACCGCTTGAGCTATGGCGCGGCCTTTAGGGACATCATAGTTGCATATTCTGGAAACACATGAAACGTACTTCTATTGTGTGGACAGGTACCTTTTATTAAAGGTTTTTAAATTTTATTTTTGTGTTAACCCTTAAAATACTGAATTTATTCGAATATACAAAATTTCAGTTCGTACCTCACAGGAAACACATTACGTCTGCGTTACAAAGATCAACCGGTTAATGCTGTTCAGGGAAACAATTGTTTTATTATCACAACTATACGAAACACACAATGTTGGCACAGAACGCAGTCTTAGTATCTTAAAGCAGGTAGTACACGTACATACAGAAACCACTGGGCTTTAAAAGGACTAAAACGTAGTGAAAGCTAAAAACTTAAATTTCCTGTATCCTACTTTCAATCATCATATTGCCGTGAATGAATTTTCAGACGCTGTTTTACGCAAAGTTAGACGAGAAAGCTGTTAAGTCGAGATGATATTCTGTTCTGCGTTCTGCCAGTCAATTCTTCCGCAAAGATGACATTAACAGATGTCAGGTTCAGCTTCACTGACTCTTATACTATTTGCCTTCTCTCCTCATGACTCTTGTAAAAATAATGCTTGAAAAACAAACGCAAACAACAACTGAGAACATCTCAATTCGTACTGCAGGCTCTACAGTAAGAGGAAAACATCAAGCCTTTTGCTTTAATTTATTTTAGTTCGATTTATAGAATAAATTCAGTATTTAAAAGTTAAGTTTTTAAGATCGATTCTTTGTGTTGCGGCCTTCTTTAACGATATCGTGTGGCCACAACAGTTTAGAGGAATGCCTTGCCTCCATCTTCAGGATATAAATTTGATTTGGAATACATACTTTGGCTTTCATCTGACTCGTTGACGTTGCTTAATCGTCAGTGGGACCGTGTTACTTCTTACGGCTTGTGCCATCTGTTAACGGCCTGCCTAAACTCACACACGGTTGTGCGCCTGAACCCATTAAATAATAAAATCAGTGGACCGTGTCTTCATTTACTGCCTAAAATGTGGAAAATAGTTAAATAACTCTATGCATTAGAGTCCACTTCTTGAAGCTGACAGCAGCCCACCTGGTCCAGATGTTCATTGCCTTATATAGGATTCGAAATTGCTTTGCAGTGTTCACAAGAACTGAAGAAAGCAGTCTTCTGGGATTTGGCACCGTGTATATGTGGTGTTAACCGACGTTTCGGAGGAACGTATCGCCCCCATCTTCAGGGTTGAAGAAAAAGTTTAAGAAATCTGCAAGCGACAACACCGTGAGAAACGGTAAAGCAAATCTCACAAGAGCTGTCCGCTGGACCCTGTCATGAGCCACTTGAATTCTGGCTAGTTCCTACTTGTCTCCGTTTTAATATTATCAGACTGTATGTGCCCAGATCTTTCAAGTCATCTCGTCGTACCTTCAGGTTTTCCAACTAAAATTTTGTACGTGTTTCTCATCTTGCCCATGCGTGTTACATGTTGTGCCCACCTCATACTCGAGTTCACCACCGCAGTGTTTAGGATATATGATATACACTGAAGTGCCAGAAGTCATGGGATAGGTACCTAGTATCGTGTAGGACGCCCTCTAGCCTGGCGAAGTGCAGCAACTCGACGTGGCATCGATTCCACAAGTGGACGGAAGACCTCTGGAGAGATGTTGAGCCATGCCATCTGGATAGCCGCCCACAGCTCCCTGGTATTTGTACGTGCAGGATTATCGGTGCGAATGGACCTCTCCACCACGTCCCATAAATGCTCGATTGGGTTCATGTCGGGCTTGCCATGAGCAGATTGGCCGGTGTTCAAACTGACTCACGAGAGAACACCTCACAACTGATACTGCTCTGGGCATTCCCAAGCCGTCAATAGACGGTGGCACCACTTAAAAATAAATTTACATACGCCTATCCCATGACTTTTGGCACTTGAGTGTATACACAACAGTATTTCTGAAAGAACAACAAAATAGAGACTAATGCGTCAACATTTTGTTTTTAATCTTTGTTCACACTACGTGTTTCGACCCATGTTTTGGGTTATCAGGAGCATGATGAATACAAACATTAGTTAATTGAATTGTGTTAGGCCGCGCCATAGCTCAAGCGGTTAGTCGCTGACTTCCCACCGCGGCGGCCCGGGTTCGATCCCGGGTCTGGTCAAGTTGGATTTGTGGTGGACAAAGTGGCGCTGGGGCATGTTTTCTCCGAGTACTTCTGTTTCCCCTGCCAGTCTTCATTCCACCAAATTCTCGATAAACATAATAACCCGGGGCAGGCTACAATAGGCCAATCAGTGGCCGCCGTGCTTAGTGGACCCAGCTAGACTCCACCCCCCACTAAGAGAATTTAAAAAAAATAATTAAATTGTGTCTTCATTCCAATTTGGATACATATTATGTTCTTACTTAGTAATTGCGCAAGAAACTAGTAAGGACATAATAGGGATGTATTCATCATGCTCCTGATGATAACCCAAAATAGGGGTCGAAACGTGTAGCGTGAACAACGAATGAAAACAAAATGTTGACCCATTAGTGTCTATTGTTGTGTAGACTGGCCTTACTCTCCTATATATGACACACAACACAAAGCATATTATGAAGACCCCAATATTTGCTTACAAGAATTAATGATGAACCACCTCGTTGTGTAATATTCTCAGTCCTGCTATCACTTCCTCTCTTAAGATTCAGATATTCTCAGCACATTCTGTATCTTTGTTTCTTTAGCTTCTGAACAGGATTTAATTTTGAGTTACTTCGGGTGATGACCGTAATGGAAGAGTCCAAGAATAATAGGACAGCGTCTCTTACATGATGCGTTACGGAGCCGGGACATAGCGAACACTTGGCTGTGAGTAGACTGACATAAACTAAAATCGTCTTCTATGTAAACAGGAACTCGCTTCTTCTCTTTAATTTATAGTTCAGACTTTGGGTTGGCCCGTGCAGAATTACCGAAGTAACAGACTGTTTGTTGTTCTTGTAATTTTATATGTTTTAGTTGGCAGCACTCTTGATAACACTTCGATTCTCTGCTCTGTTTTGAGGGAAATATTACGACTTTTTAATGGTGGAAAGAGTTGTTTACAGTTTCTTATGACCTTTGTTTGGTATCCTTCCTTTGGCTAATACTAGTGTGGCTGCTTTCAGCAGGTTGAACATTTTTAACACTAATAAAAATTTGAAATAAGTGAGAATTAATTGGACGCAGCTTGCTGCTTTCACGCAGCATACTTACCTATAGTTCGGCCGCACCATAGCTCAAGCGGTTAGTCGCGGGATTCCCATCGCCGCGGCCCGGGTTCGATTCAGGGTCGTATGCACCAGAACCGCCATTGGATCATATGTCAGATCAGTCGAATCCAACCTAAATCCTTACATCGTATTTCTTTAAATTTCATTTTAATATTACCCTTTCTCTCTGCTTTGTTTACTTCTTTGGTTTTTCCCCTCAGGTGTGCCAAAAATATCTGTATTAAGATGGACCTTAGAAAGATAGGATGGGTTGGTATAGACTGGATTAATCTGGCTGTGGATAGGGACCAGTGGAGGACTGTTGTGAACGTGGTAATGAACCTTCGGGTTCCTTAAAATGCTTTCTCGACCTTTACTTTGACCCCCCCTCAATTAGCATTCTTTTCTAAGGGTGGGAATATGTGTGTTCATCTGACACAAGATAGGGCCTATCGACGGGTAAAGGGTAAAGTTGTCCCCATGCTTAACTGATTAAGCACTCACACCATGAAGGCGTATGGGGAAGTGGATGTATAGATTCACATTTTCTTGACCTCAGCACTAGTTTGAGGTGAGTGGTCAGCTTCACGACCCGGCCATTTTAACCCCAGAGAAAGACCCCCCGGTACCCATTAGATATGAGTTTGGGTGAACCGCAGAGCCGGTCTGGACGACACGGAGAATAGAAAATTCTTAACCCTACCACAACTTGAACTCCGACCTCTTGGTTGTCCAACCCGTAGATAGGCGCTATACCGACTGAGCTATCCCGGCTCCGACAGGTGGGTTCCGTAAAAGGCAGGGGACTTTCTCGAGTAACTTAGTGACCACGAGCTTTTCAAGGACTTTGTTCCTTGGAGTCAGTTCCAAGGAGAAGGTTTTACTCTCCATATATATATATATATATATATAT
>NW_019729217.1:272253-362605 GCF_002891405.2 Cryptotermes secundus
ATATATATATATATATATACTTCTGAGCACGCAGCACATTATCGCATCCTTGGTCATTTAAATGCACAGTATTTACACACAGTCTGTTTGCACAAAAAGAGTAAGGAAGTTCTAAGTATATAAAACTTGTTTGGGGCAATTAGCGAGATGGGAATGACGCTTTTGAAACACCCTGTGAACACATCCTGTAGGATAAATATAACTACAGAGGACGGGACAGCCTCTGTCTTCACCTCATTCCTGGTTGGCTGGAAGAACAAATAAATATATTGGAGAACATCGGCGTCTTTATAGCGGTCTGTGTAGGAGCGTCCAGGAGCGCAACGCCTCTGCTCAGTGCATCCTTCCTTGTCTAACTTGTGAACAGAAGAAAGCAGAACAGTGCTGTAACATCTTCCGTTATCCACCAGCGATACATTCCGAGAACGGACGCTGAGGTGAGAGCTACGCAGTAGGCTAAGTTCGGGTAAATGCAGGAATCACTTTTTATTTATAGACGAAATATAACAACATCCTGTTCTGTTATAATCAACTAGATGGCGTGATACTGAGCAGGGTATTGAAGGATAACGCTTTGACCTTATTCTGAAGGCTAAAACTACGTATATGTTACTGTCTCGTCACCAAAATGCAGGGCAAAATCATGACATAACGATAGGAAACAGATGTTTTGAAAATGTGGCACAGTTCAGATATTTGGGAACAACGATAACAGATCGAAACCTGATTCAGGAGGAAATTAAGAGGCGATTGAACTCTGGTAATGCTTGCTACCATTCAGTCCAGAGCCTTTTGTCTTCTCGTCTGTTGTCCAAAAACATAAAAATTAGAATATACAAAACTATAATGCCTGTAGCGGCCTCCGTAGTCTAGAGGTAACGTTCCCACCTCATGACTCGTAGTACGCGGGTTCAAATACCCGGCGGAGGTCGTCGAATTTTTAAGGGCGGAAAAATTCGGGGAACAAGTCCTCCGGGAGGGACTTTAAGCCGTGGGTCCCGTGTCGTAGCTTTACGGCACATAAAAGAACCTCACCTCCAAAGGAGGTCACTGAGCAAAATTGCGGACGTTTCCCGCCCAACAGCAGTCACTAATACCTCCGGTAGATGGGGGAAGCATTATAGATACCTCTCAGCTAGTAGAGCCGGTCTCGCTGGCCGGGCGGGACTGATTGTAAGCACCAATACCGGTAGGATATAGAGGCTGGTAGAAATCATAGAGGGAAGCACAGTGGACCAATACAGGTCTAAGTGCATGGGGAAACCCACCCTCTCTAATAACTAACTGACTAATAATTTTGCCTGTGGTTCTGTATGGGTTTGAACCTTGTCTCTGACATTAAGGAAGGAACATAGACTGAGGATGTTTGAGAACAGGGCGTTGAGAATATTTGGACCAAAGAGAGATGAAGTGACAGGAGGTTGGAGAAAACTGCATAATGAGGAGCTTAATAACTTGTACTGTTCTCCAATAATAATTAGAATGATCAAGTCAAGGAGGATGAGATGGGCAGGGCATGTAGCACGAATGGGGGAGACGAGAAATGCATGTAGGATAGTGGTGGGGAAGCCAGAAGGAAAGAGACCACAGGGAAGACCAAGTCGTAGCTGGGTGAACAATATTAGAATGGCTCTTAGAGAGATAGGATGGGATGGTATGGATTGGATTGATCTGGCTAGGGTAGGGACCAGTGGAGGGCTCTTGTGAACACGGTGATGAACCTTCGGGTTCCATAAAATGCTGGGAAATTCTTGAGTAGCTGCAGAATTGGCGGCTCCTCCAGAAGGGCTCAGCTACAAGAGTAAGTAAGTAAGTAAGTGCGAAGTACTGGCTCCGTCATCAGAACCCGTTCAGAATTGATTTGAATGGTTTGATTCTTGTTAAGATTTGAGGTTTTCACGGCGGTGACTATGAAGAAAGCCGTCTTTTGGTATGTGGCGCCATGTAGGAATTGTGTTAACCGATGTTTCGGAGGAACGTATCGCCTCCATCTTCAGGGTAGAAGACAAGAAATCAGCGAGCCAACCAGCTAGAGCAGGTGCAACAGACTGAGTTCAGTCGAGTAAACACAGCTGTATAAGAGACGTACCTTGACTGCGGGAACCACAAACCACATTTATTTGTGGTTTCATTTAACGGTGCTGTTACACCTCACAGCGCCCGCTGGTAGTGTCTAATGAATAATGGTAAAGAGTTTATTCGACCTGTATGCTACATAAGAATAAGCCGTGTGAATACCGTCTGAGCTTATCGGACTTTTAAATATGGTACATCCCCGACATGTTTCGGTAATAAACGATCATCTTCTGGAGGAGACCCCTTATAAAATGGTCACATTAACCCTGTAACAGGCCGTGAAGGCCCATAAGGTTTGTGAGACGTCTAGGCTTCCACATTTTCACTGCAATCGGCTCACAGATGGCGGAGAGGTCAGCCTTACGCATAGGAAGATTCCTGCTACTCATTTCTATTAGAAGCTTAGCCGACCCCAGGGCCATAATGAGGCTGGAACGATTAGGTCAATTGGTAAAATCCAGTGACATCAGGAATCGAACCCGCTGCCTTCCGACTTGTAGCATAGTGCCCCAGCGAATTATCGCGTGCCCCTAGAAGACCCCAGATATTAAAGTTCGCTTTGCAACATATGCAGCCATATTTGTAGCTTCATCCTCCCAGCTGCACCATGGCCTTGGGTTCGACTCAGCCTCTAACAGAAATGATTACCAGGAATCTTCCTGGTGGTAAACGGTAAGGGTGACAAACTTACCGCCATCCGTGAGCCGATTGTCTAGATAAGATGTGGGAGCCTCGACGTCTCATAACCCTATGGGTCTCCGCGTCCTGTTACAGGGATAGCTTTACCTTTTTTTGACTGTTTTTAGCACTGGATGATTGATATCTACCGTATGGAAGTGTGCGATCGTTGCCACTACACTAACCTGCTTGCTTGGTCTCTGCTGATTCACATCAGATGTCACCTTTAAGGTGGAGAAAAATATGTGACACCGTACATGGTGGAGTAATAAAGAAGACAATGAAACGGTAAAGTTAAAGAGGACATGTGTTTCATTTTTATGAAGCAGTTGTGTGTAGCTCTTGAGCCTTAGTATGGAAGTGATAAGCGGCCTCCGTAGTTTAGGGGTAACGTTCCCACCTCATGACTCAAGGTTCAAACTCGGTGGAAGTCGTGGAATTTTTAAGGGCGTAAAAATTCAGGGAACAAGTCCTCCGGGCACGTAAAAGATCCTCATGCCTCTAGGAGACCTCTGAGCAAAATTAGGCAAGTTTCCCGCCCAAGTTGTTTCCAGTGCCTCTGGTAGATGGGGGAAGTATCGAGGTACCGAGGGCCGACCTCATTCGCTGAACGGGGTGATAGCACGCACCAGTACCGGTAGGGTATGGCGACTGGTAGAATATCAAAGGGGGGCGTACAGTAGACTATTAGTCGCGGCGCATGGGGAAACCCACCCCCTCCAATAATAATAATAATAATAATGGAAGTGATACTGGGCGAACAAAGGAGCCGAGATATGCTCAGTCGGTAAAGCGAGTGGCTACGGGCTAGACGACTGAGGGGTTGGAGTTCAAGTCCCTGTGATATGTCTAACCGTTGCTGGGCAACGGTAGGAACGGGTTGCCACGAAGACAAACTCTTAATAAACGGTCGGTTGCCAAGTTACGCAACTGTGGAAACTAGGTTACGCAACAGTAAGGAAAGTGGTGTTTCTCCGTGACGTACCGAGCCGAGCCGAAGCGCGCAGGTTGCTACGCGGCAATAAACAACTCGGCAGCGTTGCCCAGCAACGCCTGTAAACACGGCGTTTACGCAACAGTGAAGCGAGGTGGGTTTTCCGCTATCCGACTGAAAGTATTTGTAGCTACGACATGTAGGTTGTTAAATAAACCAATTAACAATCTGAACGGCGTTTTCAGAAGCAAAACACGTTACATCCCGATAAGGTGAAGAATTTTCTCCAAGTCGTTAAAACCGGCTCTAGGGCCCATCCAGCCTCCTATCCAATGAGTACCGGGGGTTAATCGGCCGGGGCGTGAAGCAGACCACTCACCTCCAACTAGTGCAGAGGTCAAGAATATGTGGATCTACACATCCAATCCTCCATGCGCCTCCATGGTGTAGTGCTTAATTAGTTCAGCACAGGGCCAACTTCACCTTTTACTGGGTGTACAAATATATTGGAAACTAGCTGTACCCGGCCACGCGTTGCTGTAGCAGATCGAGTGAATTAAAAAATTCTGTTGGATAATTAACCGCTTCATCTGCTTCCACAACAGTGTCGACGGACTTGTATGTGACTGCCTCGCAGTGAATGTTAGACTGAATGATATTGTTAAGTTCGTAGACGTCTTTGTTCTTGGCCGCAAGAATAGCTCGTTCACTCAGCCAATCGTGATTCTTATAATTGGTTTGAATATTGGGAAATACTTTTTCAGCCAATTCTTCTTTTGACGTCACTAAATTTCAGAAGTTATGAGGCAACGAAATTCGTCCTGAGGTCAGATCAACCGGCGCCTTTCCGTTCCCAATTTCTAGCAATTGATGTGAGAATATCTCAGCTGATGGATCGTTTTGCAGCTGGACACGCATATTTGTAGTTAATTTTAACTTCTTTACGTGTCGCCACAAAGTAGAGTATTTCGGGCAAGCATTTATTTCGTCTGCTGGTGTCGATCGAGGAATTGCAGGTAATATTTTGCCTGAAATTCCCTGCAAGCAATATTAATGCGTTCCCAAATAGTCTGATGTTTCCACGCACATCTTGCAATGATCGATGAGGAGCCTCGAGCGATATTTTGTGCGCCATTGTGCAATCATCCCAAACAATAAGTTTGCATTTCTGCAATACCTTTCCCATGCCTGATCCTTTGGAAATGTTGCACATGGGAGTTTCAATGAATTGCATGTTCAATGGCAATCTCAAAGCAGAATGAGCAGTTCTTCCACCCGGTAGCAATGTCGCAGCTATTCCGGACGACGTAAGAGCTAAAGCTATGTCATTTTGGGATCGAATTGCTGCCAGAATCAATCTAATTAGGAACGTTTTACCAGTTCCTCCTGGCGCATCTAAGAAGAAGAATTCTGCAACCCCGTTATTGACAGTTTGCATTATTTGATAGTAAATGCCTTTTTGCTCAAGCGTTAGCTTAGGAATATTTGATTGCACATATGAGAAAAGATCGCCCGTGTTGTAATTTTGTTCACGACGCAATTCTACATTGAACGAAGCAGCAGCAGATCGATTCGGTGATGGCATTCCCAATTGATTGAGAACTTTGTTCGCGATTTCTAAGCACAAATCTTCAATCATTATCAACGCCTCTTGCAGATTTCTGCTGTGAAATCCATGTTCATACTGGAATTTTCCTTGCGTATTCGACGGAAAATATCTTCAGCCATGTGGGATTTATATTTCTCCCATAACTCTGCTGGAGATGAAGGAGAGCAGGCGGTCAAAATGACTGCAAACAATGCACGAATTTGATGTGGATGTGACGTGTTGCACGCGTCAGTAATGCATGTAGCGTGTTTGGGTATGTCACGCTACAAATAACTTTACGCCGTATTAATTATAGCGAATCTTTATTGTAATTCACTTGCACACTTTACAATTATCGCCACTTGCAGTATTAGAGTTACTGGTTACACAATCTCTCGGCCAATACTTCTGTATCTCTTGGCGTCTAGGTTCCAACCTTCTTCAGCGGCAGCTATTCCAAGACTGACTGGGCGAATAAATTCAACGCCCTTTCATACCCTCGGCCGCTGCTATGCAAGTGAGCCCTTGTTATAACCGCGGAAACGCTGCTTTGTTGATTCCGCGATTCCTACGCAACGACCCATTGTTATTGCGTTGTCTCTGCGGGAACGCTCCGTGTATTCGTCGTAACCGTGGAGATTCGATACAGTATCGCTATTGTTACTTCCTATGCAACATGTCTGTTGTAGCGTTTCCATGGGGGTGACTCTTCTGAATTCCAAATTCCAATTCTGTTTTTCAAAAGAAGCATGTTTTTACCTATCACAGGTGTGACATCTATATAATGGGTATTTAAAAACACGCGCGCATTCGAATGCAACGTTGTTTCAAAATTTCGAAGCAATCGGTGAAGAACTTTCGGAGATTTAAGATCCTGAACAAGCAAACATTTACATTTTTATTTATATAGATGAAAGCCGAGATACTGAAACTGTAATGTAATTCATAGTGAGTGTCAGAAGTGTTTCGATATGATAAAAATTACGAAATTGAGATGCTGCTATAAAATTAAATGTAACTAACTAAATAACCAATTGCATGGAGGTGAACCCTAATATACTCGTATGCTCAGCTGGTCAAGGAATTCCCCACAGTTACGTAATCCGAAGATGCAATGTCACATTTACCGCGAATCAGTTGAATCCGACCCATAGCCATTTCCTTGTTCTTAAAATTGATATTCATACTCAGGTCTAAGTTAAGGTTACGGCCGACAGTCAGTCGACCAGTCTGTCTTTGTGTTCAGCCCCCATCTGTGGCCCAAGACCAGATTTTTTGTGACTGTCAGACAATCGCGGGCGCCGTATCTGACGAGAGGACGGGTCTGACGTTTACAATTGCTGCTGGACCTTGCCAACGAAGTCATTCTCGAGGCCGAGTCCTGCGTAACCTATGACCATATTGTACTGCCTCAAATTCGAGGCTCCCCAACCTGAAGGGCCATGTCCCCGTATTTATATCCCCCGAGAACAGGGTGGTCTAGTTATATCCCCAGGGAGTGGATTCCCTTTTCGTCGCCTACTGTGACTCTCAGGGCTACGGTGGAGGTATTCGAACCCGCCTCCACACGGGGATATTTGAATACTTTCCTCCCGTCTCTCAATTATAACCGTTTATGTCGTTGCCTAGCAGTGGGCCGGGTATTGTTAACGTGTTTACCATCCGTTGCCTAGTGATGTGTCATAGTGTCTGAAAGAAATAGTATATGAATCTGTGGGTTGGGTTCATCTGGCTCAGTGTGTGCACGCTACCGAACCCTAGGATGTCATAAATAAGTGGGGAGCACCTTAATTAAATGGGCGACTGTTAGCTTGTCAGATAGGCTCTGCGTTTTGGAGTTGGGTGGTTGATAAATTAAAGCGTCTTTATGTCGAATTTTTAAGTATTTTCCGAAAAAAAGATTTGATATTTGCGTTTATTGGCTTCTGCAGTAATTTTTTTTCTTCACTGTAAGACGTAGCGCTGTGATAACCAGTTCTGCTTGGCAGCGACGTGTAATTCCAGGTATAGACGCGTGGGCGTCCTACTTCGTTTGCTTACCCAGTAACGACACAGTTTTGTTAGTATTTATCAAGACTACGTCAGCCTGATACGCCGTGACTTTCAGTTAGCCCATGGTTTTTCTAATTGTGGGTCACTCGATTCAATTGCTTATTCAGTAAAGACGTAATGCTGTTATTACGTAAAGACCGCGTGATACTAATTTGATCAGATAATATTGAAGTACAAGTATTCAGACTGTGGGTCGCACTCCCCCCCCTCGGAATACAGCCAATATGGAGGGTTTAAAATTTTTTAATTCGGTTAGTGGGGGGTGGGGTCCACTCGGCACGGCGCCCACTGATTGGCCTATTGTACTTGCTCCGGGTGATTATGATGATGGCGAATTTGGCGGAATGAAGATTGGCAGGGGAACCGAAGTACTCGGAGAAAAAACTTGCCCCAGCGCCACTTTGTCCACCACAAATCCCACTTGACCAGGGCATGAACCCGGGCCGTCGCGGTGGGAAGGCAGCGACTAACCGCTTGAGCTGTGGCGCGGCCTTGATAAGGAGGGTTACTGAGTTCTTAAGAATGATTTCAAAACATAGTTCTAGTACAGTTTTGGTAAGGTGGTAAGATTTAATGGTAAGTGCTTTCACAAACTGTTGCTGTGTCCAAACAATAAATATCGGTATTTTCCGATTTTTTTTCCCCGTGACTATACAAGAATATTTATAGCAGCGATGGTCAGATTTACTGACACCAAAATCGCGTATATTTCTTTTCAGGTGAATACCATATTGTGGGTTGTAACGCCGCGTATTTTAGTTGATGTCCAACAACTTTCTTCCCGAAACGTCGGTGGACTTTTACCGGACTACAACCAGACGGTCGTAACTGTTTCATAGTCATCGCTGTGCGAACTCAGATACAGCGTAATTTCCAGAGTTTGGGGGCCACAGGCGTGGCTCAGACAGCGCAGGTGTTGAGGTGCACACTCCACACAGAAGATATACAGGAGTTGGAGAAAATAATGGAAACACTTCAGATACTGTCCACCCTCTGGCTACAGTACAGATGCAGTCCTTGGAATGGACTTGTACAAGTTTAGGACATTGCTCTTGTAGAACATCTTAAAGTTACTTTAGAGATGTTGGAGGTGGGACCCTGTTCTTCACTCTAGTCTCCAAAGCTGACCTGAGTGGTTCAATGATATTCAAATCTGGTGATTGTGTTCGCCACGAAAGATGCTGAAGTTCACCTTCCTGCTCCACAAACCATGACTGAACAGTTCCAGCTGTGTGGATGGGGACATTGTCGTCTTGGAGAACCCCTGTCGTTTGGAAATAACGTCTGGATCATGGGATGCACCTGATTACCCAAACTGACGACGTACTCCATTTCAGTAATTTGGCCATGAAAGGTAATACTGGGACCAGCAGAATGCTGTACCACGATATTGCTGCCTGACCCGTCACAGAATCTCCCCCGTGTTTCACTGTTGGAACCAGGAATTCCGGTTTGTAGGCTTCCTTGGTTGTTCTCTAAACTTAAACTTTTTCTGACACAGGGAACAGCGGGAAGGACGACTCATCTGACCGTATCTGCGCGATTCCAGTTGTCTAATGTCCAAATTTAATGGTTTTGACACATTCGTTGACGCATTTGAGCATTGCTTCCAGTAATCAGAGGATTAGCAGTTGCAGCCCTACCGTGAAGCTCACGTGGAACAGTTTTTATGGAAACGGTCTTCAAGATGAATATTCAGTTCTACTACGGTTCTTCTGCGCTGGAGTAGTTGTGTGATTTTTCGAAACAATCCTCGGTGTACGAGGATCTCTGTCAGTGTTGATTTTCGCCCCCTGTTTCTCTTCGCTGACGTTGTCTTCCAATGATTCCTGTATGCCGACATAACCTTAGAGACTGTCGCTCTCGATACAGCTAAGAATGTGGCAGGTTTTGTCACGGATGCTCCAGCTAAACGCTCAACACCGGTCTGTCCTGTTTCAAAATCGGACAGGTCGCTCATTTTCTGATTCTTTCACACAAGACTGTGAGTCAACGCATTCATTATTGCACTTACACGAGCACTACGGAGTGTAAATAAACGGAAGAAGTTCTTTCATTGCTGCCAACAAATGCTATTCCTCAGTTTCTTAGTTGTTTCCATTATTTCTGTTACCCTTCTATATTTAATCCATTCGTATAAGGGATTGACATGTCTTTCGCTAGCTTCACTCTCATCAACGGTTCAGAAGTGTTCATGCGGGTCGTGAGTCACAGTCAGTTTTTTATAGCTTTCTGAAGATGTACAGACGTTGTAAAGCTATTTAGGCCCCAGCTGGCAGCATAAGCCTCACAGATATGTGAAACAATGTGCAGAATTGATATCGACACTGGGTGGGAGCGACCATAGATATTCGCAACACTGTAGGGGATCGCGGTGTCATGGAGTTTGTGAAACCCTACAGTAGCTGTCATCAAGGCCAGCTCGGTCAGTGGACAGTGGGCAGCGACTTGCCGCTGGCCAGATTGCTGGGTGTTCCCCCAGGGAAATTTCTTTTCGTTACCACTTTCCTATAACACAAGAAAACAAGGTTACGCAGCCTGGAAGAAAGCGTTCATTTGGGACACCAGGTTTTACACGGCAGGATGATATTAATCAGATATTGAAGGAACAGTTTGCGAGGATGGAAGATAGAGTCCGTGTGAATCAAGTTACATTATACTTTGTATGGGCAGCCTGACGGGACAAAAGTTCTGTGTAAGTGGATTTGAATTTCCCAGCTGTGTATGGTTACGGCAAGTATTTTGAAAATATAATCTTGTAATTTTCCAGTGGCCGATCACATTGGCCGCGCTGTCTAAGGCATGAACTGTCTTCACTTGCTCGGATGCTGGGTTCGTGTTTTCGAATCCCACTCAAGGTATGGATGTCTGTATTTGCGTTTGTTCTGTGTTTGTGTTATCCTGTGCGTAGGTAGCGAGCGGCCTTGCGACGGGCTGATCACTCGTCCGAGTCGTACCCTCTGCGTAAAGAAGATAACGAAACTGAAGAAGAGGCCAGGGCCTAACAAAAGTGATGTAGAGCCATTGGTGAATATTTTCCAACGATGACGTAACGGCCTACATCACTTACGATGACGCACGCGTGTTCCCATAAATAGATCGAGTATAGTTCGATTGGACATAACTTTTGTAATGGCCGGCTTTGGTATTAGCGGTGTTCTAAACCTACGGCTGCTACTGCTAGAGTCGCTTTCGAACCCACGAAACGCTGTGGCCAGGTGTGTAGCCCCGGGCGAGCAGTGAGCACTGGTCGCTAATCCCTGAGCCACGGCTACTTGAGACGTCCTCCACTTCTGGTTCTCCTCCGCATGACGACCTTTCTGCCCTCCTGCGCAGCTTCTAAACATTGTTATCCAGGAGCCGCGGTAGTTCAGTTGGTTTAGCGACTAGGCTGTGTTGTGGACGACCAAGGAATTGGGATTCGATTCCGGGCACGGCTTTCAGACGAACTCTGCGGCTCATCGAGCCTAATATCCGATGGATGTCGGGGACTATTTTCTTCAGGGGTTAAGCGGCCATGGCGTCGTTGTGATCAATCACTATATAGTTCCCAGGTCAAGAATGGTGGAGCTACAGTTCAACTCCCCCATACATCTACATGGCATGGTGTTTAATGAATTAATACTGGGACAACTTTGCCTTATCTGTTATTATCAGAAGGGTTGTATAGGAGTTGGACTATGCTACGTAGAAGCAAAATGCTGTCGGATGTTATCGCGTCCTTGGCCTATTGGGACGGAAACGTGTACCCGTATGTCAGTAATATACAGGGTGATCATTTGCATGATGCTTCAAATTAATAATTATACATCACGCAATAATTTACGGATGAAAACGAAATTTGTGGATTACAAAGCAAATAGATGTGAAGATTGGTTGCTCAGGTAACGCTATCCCTGTAACAGGCCATGGAGGCCCATAGGGTTGTGACACGTCGAGGCTCACACATTTTCTAGACAATCGACTCAGATGGCGGTGAGATCAGTCTTACGTTCCGGCCGCCTTTTACTGACAGGACGATTCCTTGTACTCGTTTCTGTTAGAGGCTGAATCGACCGGAGGGCTATAGTGCGCCTGGAAGTAAATTAAAAAATCCAATTACCTCATCGGGAATCGAGCCCGCGATCTTTCGGCTTGTAGCATAGTGCCTCAAACAATTACCGCGTGTCCCGCCGCGATCAAGACATGGGAGTGTGAAGGTATAACTTCACCATTCTTCATATCAGGCACAAGATGGAGGTGAGTGCTCAGCTTCACCCCAGGCCGCTTTACCTCAAGGGAAACAGACGCCGGTACCCTTTGGATTAGAGGGCTGGGTGAGTCCCAGAACCGGTCTCGACATAATGGAGAAGAGAAAATCTTTTGCCCCTGACGGCAGTCGAACCCGACTCCATAGTTGTCCAGCCCATAGCCTGCCTAGTCGCTATACCGACTGGGCTTTCCCGTGGTTAGGAACGAGATGTCCGGTTTCTAGTCATGTAAATCTAGTAGCAATCAGCTGTGTTGAATTCGGTCTCCTTCTGTGGTATGTTGTCCCATTCCGTCATTGGCCCTGATAAGATTCATGAATCGGGAAGAATTTGGAAGGACCCCGTCTCCGAATCACGTTACTGTCTCGCACTTTGCGGCAAATAGGATGGTCGGATGCCGGGCCAAGGTTTGAACTGAGCACCTAGACCACCCTACTCGATATGCAGTTTGATGTATACGGACTGAAGACTTCTCCCTACCACCAGAGGCGAAGTTAATCGCTTCTGACGCGGTTAAATAGCAAGCAGCTTAACGCAACGAGGTGTTTCCTGAAGCTGCTGACTCAGCCTGCAGCCGCGTGTATTCATGTTGCTCCACCGGTACTTGCGTCGTAATGATTGTGTGTTCATTTCGTTCTTGATTCCTCTCTTCCCGTTCACTTTCCTTTGGCACCTCCTCCGTTCCTGCCTTTCTCCTCTCTTCGTTCCCTCTTTGATCTTTATCTCCGCCTCGACCTTTCTCAGTTCTTTCTCTTTCTCCTCCCATCTTCTTTTAGTCTGCCTTCGCTCTCTCTTCGTTCCTTTTGTAATTTCCCTTCGACCCCTCTTTGTTCTGTCATATCTCCTCTTTCCCTTGTTCGTTCTTCCCCTTCTCCAATTTATTTCATTTCTCCACCCTTCGTCTCCTTTTCGTACTTCTCTCTTTGTCTCCTCTCTTTTCTTTCTCTCATCATGCATTTCTTTCTCCATCCTTTTTTCGTTCTTTCCATCCATTCTGCCTTTTGTGTTTTACGCAGAAGTTACCAATTTAATATGGCTGATACCTGATGAATCACCTTGTAGAACGACCTTCGTTATAGAAGGACTATATCTGTGCAGAACAACGTAAAGGACGACACTAATTTCCATATGTTACAGTACTTCTCGTTAGCCCTTGCTAAAAATATAAATCATAGCACAAACAAAACACGTTAACGCTGTAATAAAATTTTAACCAGTCGTAATCCAGATTTCTTACTGCTGTAGCCTGAACAGTGGAAGATTTCCAGCAGTTTCCGATGATCCATTAGTCATTATGATCTTGTCCTGTGTTGTGGCGTCACCGAGCACGTTTGCCCAGTCGGTAACGCTTCTGGCATGTATTCCAGACGTGTCTGGTTCGAATCACAGCTGATGCAACTGCAGTCGTGGCTGAGATTTTCATAATTTTCCTCAGCCCTTCCAGGAAAATGCCGGAATATTTCCCTCAGATTAGGCCACGACCATTTCCTTCTACATCCTTCCCTCCCAATTCCGCCGTGTAGTCTGAGCTACTGGCAGCGTCATGTAATAAACCATAAACAAAACAAACAGTAAACTCCGAGGCATGTAGTACAAGTGAACTATACCGACCGAGCGACCGCCACTTGCCGTCGAAGTTAGTGCAAACTTTAGCGCGTGGTCAGCGCAACGAATCTCCACGGTCGTTAATCTCGGGTTTATAGACCGGAGCCGCTGTTTCCTTGAAATAGCTCCCCAGTTATCCTCACGAGGCTGAGTGGACCCCGTTCCAGACCCGCTACTTCTCAGAAAATCTTGTAGCGCCGGGAATCGAACCCGGGACCTTTGGATCGGTGGCCAGGAACGCTGACCACTAGACTACAGAGGCGGTGATTGAAATAAATTATGGTTAGGAGACTTGATAGCTAACTCTGCCTAGTTTTCTCTGCTCCATGTAGTCCATAAAGAACTGCAAATTGTCCATTTTTGTACCTTTGAAGCTGGAGTTTCTCACCGTTGTTCAAACCGCATGTTAAAAAGTATACAGAGACATGCGTGCCTCATGAGAAGCGAGGTGTTTCATGAGGCTGATGGCATCGGCAACAGACCCTGTATTGATCACGAAAGTTGTTTCCACAACGACGTTATCTCTGATAGCTCGTTCGTCTACTTGTTCTGCTTGCGTAGCAGCGTACACGTCTTAAGGTTCGGCCACGCAGAGCGCTACGCTATGTTCGCTACGTACGCTATGTACACTCTGCGACGCAGCTAACATAGGGAACATAGCGTACGTAGCGTACGGAAGTCTGTGTGGCCAGTCACATTGGCAATAAAGGGAGATATTTTTCTGTTCGTATAGCGAACATAGCGTACGTAGTGCTCTGTGTGGCCGAACCTTTACTGAGGTCTGCTCATTCCTGTTGTCCCCGCTCTTGCCTTGCCGTCAGGGCGCAAACCCTACGTGGAGAACACAGTTCCAGGGACAACGTAAGTTTGTCCCCATGTTTAAACAGCATGTCCTGAAGACGTACTGGAAGCTCTAGGTAAAGCGCTTTAATGTGCACTGACCGCCTCTGTGGTCTGGTGGTCAGAGTTCCTGCCTACAGATCAAGAGGTCCCGGGTTCTATTCCCAACGCTCCAATATTTTCTGAGAAGTAGTGGATCTGGAACGGGGTCCACTCAGCCTCGTGAGGATAATTGAGGAGCTATTTCAAGGAAACAGCGGCTCTGGTCTAGAAAACCGAGATTAACGGCAGTGGAAATTCGTTGCGCAACACGCAACACCCTCTATCCGCTAAAGTTGGCACTAACTTCTCCGACAATCGGCGGTCGCTCGGTCGGCACAGTTCGCTTGCGGACTGAAACCACGGAGTTTGTTTTTGTTTTTAATGTACACTGGTTGCAAAATATGTTTCCAAAACATTATAAATTTGCGTTTTGCCCCCAGAGTATATGAATGGATTCATCACAGGGATTAAGACCAGTTGAACGTGCTGGCCAGATACCACTGCTGATAATTTTGTTCTGAAGACATCGGACAATGCCTACATAGATATATGTATTTCAATATACTGATTCTTTTTGGAGCTGGGGTAGCGTAGTCGCTACAGCGACTGACTACGGACTGGAGGACTGAGGGGTCGGGATTCGAGGTCCTGTAGAATAAAGAATTTTCTCTTTTTTTCAAATCGTCAAGACCGGCTCTGGGCTCCACCCAATCTCCTATAGAATGGGTACCGGGGACTTTTTACCCGGGGCGTGAAGCTGACCACTCACCTCCAGGCAGTGCCGAGGTCAAGAAAATTTAGATCTATACATCCACTCCCCCATACGCCTTCATGGTGTAGTGCTTAATTAGTTAAGCACAGGGACAACTTTACCTTTAACCCTGTTCGAATCCTTACATCAGTTCTGTCCATGATATTGATAACCATTCACTACATCTTAATCCCTTCTTGAAATGTGTCAGCTTTGTCCGCATTCTGATTTAAGAGTGCACAGCCTTTCTGAGAAATCCCTGGGAAAGAAAAGAATCTTCTTCATTACAGCATACTTAAACAAGTACCGCCTGTTGCATCATTCACATGTGCCCTTTTTGAACTAGGCCTCTACCCTGAATGAAATTAATTTCAGGATCATACGCACGCTCATTTGACTATTCGGGGTAAAGGTAAAGTTTCCCTATGCTTTACTGATTAAGCACTGCGCCATGAAGGCGTATGGGGAAGTGGATGACTAGATCAACGTATTCTTGACCTCTGCATTAACTGGAGGTGCGTGGTCAGTTTCACGCCCCTGCCGCCCTACCCCCAGATAAAGAGCCCCCATCTGATCGGAGGCTGGGTGGGCCCCAGAGCCGTTCTGGACGATATGGAGAAGAGAATATTCTGACCCTACTGAGACACGAACTCTGACCCCTCGGTCATCCAGCCCGTATTCAGTTACTATACCGGCTGCGCTTCCCCGCTCCGTTTTGGGTATTTATTTGAATGTATCATTAACTGGATTTTGCATGAAAAATATTGATATCCACGACAAAATTTGTTAGCGCTTCCATGTACAGTGTACGGTACCCAACTGAACTGCCATCCACGCAAGAGTTTAATGGTCGTCTTCATTCCATTTTCACGTTTATTATAGGTTATTTTCGTAAATCATGTAACCAGGGTACTTGTTCCCAATTTACATTAGGTTAGCTTTGGTATTCGGTGGTGTATGAAGGGCTTCCCTCCGCCCCATTTCCCCTCCACGGCTTTCATAGCGACTCATATGAATCGTGGCCGCGCCATAGCTCAAGCGGTTAGTCGCTGGCTTCCCACCGCGGCGGCCCGAGCTCAATCCCGAGTCTGGTCAAGTGGGATTTGTGGTGGACAAAGTTGCGCTGTTGCAGGTTTTCTCCGAGTACTTCGGTTTCCCCTGCCAATCTTCATTCCACCAATTGCTCCACAGTCACCTTCACCTATCGTCTGGGGCTGGTACAAAGGCCAGAAGTGGCCGCAGTACAAGGGATCAAGGGACTTAGTCCCACCCCACTAGCATATCAGTCGTACTTCGGATGGTGTACCGTGGGGACATCCACTGTTCCTTCAGTTTTCAGCGTTATGGGGTGGGCAGTTCACGCGTGATAAGACCGCGTGAAATAATTGTGCATTGAAATTTTCCCTTCAGAAGCTCTTCCAAATTATCCGCATGTTTTCGTCTGGATTGTTTCATAATACTCTGCTACCAATTTTGACACAATCTGGAATAACCGAAACGTCTAAATACTCTAATTTTCTTATAACAACAGAAAGGTAGGAAAGGAATTTAATTTAATTTCTTACATTTTATGGCTCTTATATCGTGTAAATATAAACAGAAATATATATATANAGGACTATATATACAGAATTGAAGACCGTGTATTATCACGCCAGCAAAGCAGTGTTCTCCGCACCATTGACAATTTTCCAAGGCGCACATCGGTTCGCGATTTAGACATGGCTTTCAAAATTCCGTACGTATACGATTATATAACAAAATTATGCAGGCAACAAGCAGGAGTCATACAATATCACGATAACAAAAATGTTCGCAATATTGGACAAGGAGAAGCCCGACATAGAAAATATAAGAGGCTTAAACTTGGCGGCGGTCAAGCATACGACCGTTCACGTGATTAGACTGCCGTTGTAGCGGAAGCTACTAGACATAGAGCATGATCGGGTGTACTGAGCCTGGACTGACAGAGGCCCTCTATGTATTTTATATACATTTATTAACATGTAAAATGTAAGTATCCTTTACATTATGACAGACGACTTAAATACTGCAGACAATGACTGGCAGAAGACAGGCCCGTCCTTTCGTCAGGGAGGGCGCCTCACATAAACAAGACCCATGACTGTCTCACAGTAATAGATATCTGGTCATGAGCCCCAGACTGGGCTCGACACCAGGACTGACTGACCGACCATCAGTCGCAATGTGACTTTGACTTTGTGTATTATCAATCCCCAGAAGGAACCAGTAACCTGTAGAGGGCGCAGCCCTCGGTTGGCGCAAGAGGAAGCCAATCTGGTAAGGTGGACCGGCCTGAAAGTGCTGAATAAAGACCCGGGGACCAACAGGTGGCCTAGTGCCTGTGGGCGTTAGAATGCGCGGGACACTCTCTCTCCAGGGGACATTAATTTGAAGGGCGGACTGACTGGGCCTCATCATGAGCCTCCGCCCGTGTCTGGGTTCAATGGAATGGGTTGATTCTTTTCACTGCACAGTTTTCTAGTTACAGTTTGGAATGTAAAAGTCCGAATGAGAGGATTGGCCAATTTATTTGTAGAAACAAATGCAAATGAAGCACATAAATGGAAAGCTAGTTGCGCCTAATAACGGACAGATGGCATTGATCACCAGAGTGTCGGTACTTCTGTTCTGTAATGCCACATTCGGAGATATATGTATTTATGGAAATTATGGAATACAGATGATATTTATATTACACTTGAAATTCGCTACGAATTTTGTTGCTAGAGTGAGTGGCATATTAGTTTCTAGTTACGTGTGTGTTTGTTTGTTTGTTTGTTTGTCATATTAAATATGTAATTAGAAGTATTGGTCGTAGTTTTGCTTTGTATTAAAACGGAAAGGTCACTGCTTGAATGCCTGTGGGACGTGGGAACTGTTAGAAATTTACATTTTTATTATGAAAGATTTTTCGTTATGAATTGTCTTTGTAATAAAATGGAAAGATCGTAATTTAAAAAAAAATGAATTAGTTGTAGGTCATGGCTTTACAGGAGTCCCGCCATATTTCTTCAAGTCAGCGTGGCGAAATGAGATAAAAGGAGAAAGTGTTCAGTGCATGTGTACAACTCACTCATGGAGCCGAGCCCTTCTTGATAAGCCGCCAATTGTGCAACTACTCAAAAAATTCCCAGCATTTTATGGAACCCGAAAGTTTATTACCGTGTTCACAAGAGCCCTCCAGCGGATCTTATCATGAGCCAGATCAATCCAGTCCATACCATTCCATCCTATCTCTCGGAGATCCATTTTAATATTGCCCACCCACCTACGTCTTGGTGTTCCCAGTGGTCTCCTTCCTTCCGGCTTTCCCACCAATATCCTGTATGCATTCCTCGTCTCCCCCATTCGACCTACATGCCCTGCCCACCTCATCCTTTTTGACTTGATCGTTCTTTTATACTTGGAGAAGAGTAAAAGTTACGAAGCTCTTCATTATGCAGTTTTCGCCAACCTCCTGTCACTTCATCTCCCTTAGATCCAGATATTCTCCTCAACACCCTGTTCTCAAACACCCTCATTCTGTGTTCCTCCCTTAGTGTCAGAGACCAAGTTTCACAGCCATACAGAACCACAGGGAAAATAGTTTTGCATGTGTACAACAGTTGAATTAAGTTCTATGTAAACCTAAATGAGATAATAAGAAAATAATGGGCTATAAGTACGTACTTAAAGGCCGGCCACGGTAGTCGAGCGGTCTAAGGCATGCACTGTCTTCGCTCGCTCGGAAGCCGGGATCGTGGGTTCGGATCCCACTCAGGGCATGGATGTTTAGTTTGTGTGTGTGCGTTTTTCTGTGTTGTATACAGGTAGAGGCCTTGCGACGAGCTGATCACCCGCCCAAGGAGTCCTACCGAATGTGTAAGATCTAGAAAAACCGAAGTGAACGGAGAAGTTCATGGAGGTACGCCTAGGCCCACTGGGGCTGTAGTGCCAAGGAAAAAAATAAAGTACTTAAAGAGGGAAAGGAGTAAGTGTAGCAATAATAACTGAAAGGAAGAGGAAAAATGAAGGAGCACAAAATTGGACATACATTTTTTTCTGTAATATCGAGTGGCCACAGAGCAAACAGCTGTTAGCACTAAATCTGATAATTAAGAAGAATTAAGTGAATCACGGCAGAGCTTTGACACATTTAGAATTGCGAAAGCTGCCCAGAGTTATAAAGAAATAAAAATAGTGCTTAAAGTTTAGAATGAATGCGGATTATTTGGTTATAAGAGGGGACCTGAATGCGAGAGCAGGACGTGCTCGTGGTAGGTTTAGAAACGTGGTCATATGGTGAAATATTTGTGAACAATAACAGAAGACGTGTAGCAGGCTGGTATTTCTTCAATTAACGGAAGATTATTAATAATATTTTTTTTTTAAATAAAGACTGCTTAGATAGCTCAAGGAACAATTACCATCACTGATTATGTCAAAGTAAACCGAAAGTAAATTGCTGTATTAAAAATGTTTTATTGTGAGGTTATTTTTATTATTATTTGGCTCCATGAACACAGTTATTCTTCAAGTATAATTAGAATAATGAAGTCAAGTAGGATGAGGTGTGCAGGGCATGTTGCACGAATAGGGGAGAAGAGGAATGCATGTAGGATATTCGTGGGAAAGCCAGAAGGACAGAGACCACTGGGAAGACCAAGGCGTAGGTGGGTGGACAATATTAAAATGAATCTTAGAGAGATAGAATGTGATGGCATTGATTCGATTGATCTGGCTCAGGATAGGGACCAGTGGAGGGCTCTTGTGAACACGGTAATGAACCTTCGGGTTCCATAAAATGCTGAAAATTCTTGAGTTGCTGCAAAATTGGCAGCTCCTCCAGAAGGACTCAGCTCCATGATTAAGTAAAAACACAGTTATATATAGATGTACCATGCATTATACTTTTTCTACAACTTTCTGCCTTTTGGTCATCATCAGGCGTTAACACGATTTGACATTCACCTTCAACACATCATCTGTTCTTTCCTACATTGGCCAGTGTGTTGAGATTTACACGGTCACTGGCCACTGACACATGGATCTGCGTGATAAGGTCAGGCCTACAAGAGCAAGCAAACTAAGAAGGAAAACGGACCGTAACACAATACAACAAAGAACACAGAAACATTACATACCCACAGTTCATAGTGGAAAAAACACGAGCCTAGTATCACGTAGAGGAAGGGAAATCCAAGGCCCACAACGTCCAGCAAGACGCAGAATAAGAACCACATTATTCAACATCATCAGGGTTAAGGTGGCAGTGGCGTTAAGCTGACTACTGGCCTCCATGTAGTTCAGAGACCAGTAATGCATGCTTCCAGTGTCACGTGTTTCGATGGCATATTGCTGAATTCATTAAACACGCACTTTCACCTTAAGTGCATTGCCGGCAGAGATGGCCGCTAGTCGCAGGATCTTGTATAAACAAATCTGAGTGCATAATCTCGTTTCTGAGGCAAGTCATTTTTATGATCCGGGTGTGAAGAAATATAGACCAGCTTTGGTATCGAAATTATTATGAGTGGCTGTTATAAATAATAATTTCGTATAGGGCCGCGAGGGAGTAATGTAGTAATAGATGGTCATTTCGCCCAGTATACATATTATGAGTATTTTATAGTGTAGTAGTCAGAAGCGATTGTTTGGTAAATGTTACGGGCATCGGGCAGACCGTAACGAAATTTCAGATGCCCTTGCTTGGCCATTTGATTCTGTGAACATGTAGCCTCATGTGAAGTTCTTTTGTTACAGAAAATGTAAAACTTTGTTTCTAAAAGGAACGAACAGTCACTGAAACATTTCTGCTTATACATGGACTTGCTTATGTGCTTTTTGCATATGCTGAAATATGAGCATGGAGATAACAACTCTTGTCCTACCGTGTTGTGTATTGCTTTTGGAAGGTTCTTGTCCAGTAGCAGGCTTTGACATGATTTCTGCAATAAAGGAATCATATAGTTGGCTAGCTAGGTGGTTTGTAATTTGACAGTTGATTTCGTAGTTATTTGATGAAGTGGTCATGTGATCTTGAGAGCTGAGTAGGCAGTCTTGCTGTCAAGTGGCTGGATTCAGTTGAAGATTTGAAGACAGTGGACTTTAGAATTGGAGACGAAAGTCAGTACCGGGACCACTGGCGAGAAATCGTAAGAGAGACCAAGGTTCATCATTGACTACCGCGCCCGAAGAAGAAGAAGAGAATGAAGTAGTAGTAGTAGTAGTAGTAGTAGTAGTAGTAGTAGTGACTTTGGCTTGTTAGTTGGTTGGTTGGTTATTTGATTACTCATTTAGTTATTTCTGCCTCCGGTAGATCGGGGAAGCATCGGGTACCACTGCCAGAAGAGGGCCGACCTCGCTGGCAGAATGGGGCTGATAACGAGCACCAGTATTGGTAGGGTATGGCGACAGTAGAAATTAAAAGGGGACGTACAATAGACTACTAGTCGAGGTGCATGGGGAAACCCACCCCCTCCAAAAATAATAATAGTTATTTCTTTAGTTATGCACTAGGGTACGTGATTCTTTGATTAGGTGGTTATTTCGCTGATTAGGTGGTTATTTCGCAAGTTGGTTACTTCGGTGTTTTCTTGGGTCATTAACTGATTAGTTACTTGGGTTGTTAATAGCACTGAGTGCTTGGATATTTTATTCCTTAGGTGGTGGGTTGCGTGGTTGTCTACTAGGTTACTTTGTTAGTAAGTTAGTTACATGGGTAGGTGGTTAGGTTGCTTGCTTGATTATGTCGTTAGGTGGTCAGTTCATTGTTAGTACATTTATACGATACTTAAATAAATTAAATTCGCTTAGTGGGGGTTGGAGTCCAGTTGGGTCCCCTCGGCACGGCGGTCACTGATTGGCCTATTGTAGCCTGACTCGGGTGATTATGATTGAGAATTTGGCGGAATGACGATTGGCAGGGGAAACGGAAGTACTCGGAGAAAACCCTTCCCACCACAAATCCCACTTTACCAGACCCCAGGATCGAACTCGGGCCGCCGCGGTGGGAAGCCAGCGACTAACCGCTTGAGCTATGGCACGGCCTTTGTCATGTGATTAATTAATTGGCTGGTTACGTGGTTGTTTCATTACTTGGGTGGCAGGTTAGTGTGTTAACTTGGTTATGTAGGTATCTGCTTAGTTGGTTAGTTACTTGATTGTGTTTATTTACGCTCTTGGCTACTTCATCTACACGAGTACCTGTCGGGCAGGGGTTTAATTGAATGGTTGGCCTGTGACACTGACTACGAGTATGCAGGGTGTACATATGAGTCCATATTAGTCTCTTGCTTATTACCTATCCTCTCTGCTCTTCTATCTTGAGATTCCATCAAGTTAAGATTGAAAAGCGGCCCGTGCCATAGCTCCGGCTGTTAGTTGCCGGCTTCGATTTCATGTTGGGTGCAATTTGTGATGAACAGAGGGCACAGGGTTGTGTGTTCTCCAAGTACTTTCATTTCCCCCGTCAGTTGGTCCACATTCATTAATCATCCCATCGTTCGACGCAGTATGGTCCTGATACTGACAGCATCGTTAAATAGCCAACATACGGTAGACACTCTGTAGTTAGTTATTGGAGAGGGTGGGTTTCCCCATGCACTTATACCTGTATTGGTCCATTGTGCTTCCCTCTATGATTTCTACCAGTCTCTATATCCTACCAGTACTGGTGCTTACCATCAGTCCCGCCCAGCCAGTGAGACCGGCTCTACTAGCTGAGAGGTATCTATAATGCTTCCCCCATCTATCAGAGGTATTAGAGACTGCTGTTGGGCGGGAAACGTCCGCAATTTGGCTCAGTGACCTCCTTTGGAGATATGAGGTTCTTTTACGTGCCGTAAAGCTACGACACGGGACCCACGGCTTAAAGTCCCTCCCGGAGGACTTGTTCCCTGAATTTTTCCGCCCTTAAAAATTCGACGACTTCCGCCTGGTATTTGAACCCGCGTACTACGAGTCATGAGGTGGGAACGTTACCTCTATACTACAGAGGCCGCTTAGACACTCTGTATGTTCTCTCTATTGGTGTTTATTGGCTAGGTTTGTAGCATAAATTTCTGCCTTCCTTTATATTCTAGTTCCACGAATGTGCGTGCTTTATCACAATTTTATTGCATATTTTCTTGTTATCTCCCTCCGAAAGAGGTTCCGCTCAAGTAATTAAATAGCTGTAGTGAATATGAGACCGCCTCTGTGGTCTAGTGGTCAGTGTTCTTGGCTACAGATCCAGAGGTTCCGGGTTCGATTCCCGGCGCTACCATATTTTCTGACAAGTAGTGGATCTGGAACGGGGTCCACTCAGCCTCGTGAGGATAATTGAGCTATTTAAAGGGAAATAAGGGCTCCGGTCTAGAAAACAAAGATTAACGGCCGTGGGGATCCGTTGCGCTGACCACGCGACACCCTCTATCCGCTAAATTTGGTGCTAACTTCGCCGACAAGCGGCGGTCGCTCGGTCGGTATAGTTCGCTTGCAGGCTACAGGTCACGGAGTTTTTTTTTTTAGTGAAGCTGATTTGGGTTGTCCAGTGATGGAGGTTCTAAGGAAACCAACCTAGTAGGTGTATCCCCCCTCACCTGAGGGCGGAAGCAGATCCAATTCCCAAAACGTTCCGTTTTCTAGTTTGTAGAATACCGGACGATGGACGAAGTCCAAAAACCCAGCAATTCTGAGTGTGTATACACCATCGTCATAACCCTCTAGACTATGAAAACATAATAATACTGAGTAACAAGCATGGCTGGTATCACGACTGGAGGTTCTCATGTACAGTACATTAGAAGCTAAGAGCGGAAATGTTCTTTACATCGAACCAGGTTTTATTTTCCTCGGACGATAATGACCTGTGTTACCGAGAAGACAAAATCATGATTGAATCAAAGTCAGTTATTAGGGCTAATTCCAGTCTCACGATTGCAGCCTGTACTAAGAGACAGTGACCTCTTAGTTTCCTTTTCGTGTCTGATTTGGTGCGCTTTAGAACTTCATTCTGTGTTTATTTTAATTTCGTTCCAGGCGTCCTCATTTCTGTCAAGCAAACGCCAAACCACGTGCCTTAAGCTTTAGCTTTATGAGAGGTGTGATGAAAACAGTTTGCGTCTTACAGCTGTTATAGCCAGGGTCTTGCATCGTGTAACCAGATATGCGAGAGAAGTATGGATCGTAATTTTGTGAAGCTTTGTTGTACAAGTAGTTGTAGACTCTGCTCTGCATGCAGATTTTATTTCTTCTATTATAAAAAAAAAAGGTAAAGCTGCCCCTGTAACTGGCCGTGAAGGCCCAAAGGGTTATGAGACGTCGAGGCTCCCACATTTTCTAGACAATCAGCTCACAGATGGCGGTGAGGTTGTCAGCTTTACGTGCAGGCCGCCCTTTACCCCCAGGAAGATTCCTGGTACTCATTTCTGTTAGAGGCTGAGTCGACCCCAGGGCCATAGTGAGGCTGGAAGGATTAGGTAAATTGAAAAAATCCACCTTATCGGGACCCGAACCTGCGACCTTCCGGCTTGTAGCATAGTGCCTCAACCAACTACGCTACCGCTTGCCCCTGTCTTCTTGTATTGTTTGTCCTAAATACCCAGGCCAGGTGTAAGATAAAAGGGAGGGGGAACTTAAAGGGAAATTGTCATGATTTACAAATTACTCGTATTTTAATCTTTAACTTGTTTGGGTGTTGATTTGCCAGTTCCACAGAGCGCCAAACGACCGGGAGATGGTTGACGGTTTCCAGAGCCAGCTCTCAGCGCTGAGTGGGAAATTTGTCGTCAGCCAGAATGTGTCAGTCGCTAATGGCGACCGTATTTTTGCACCCCTTGTTTTAATGGTTAGAGAGAAGACAAGATAGAGGCGTTGTTTACCATCTGGATGTTTCCTGCGCAGATTATTTGCAGCGGTAAATTATTGTACCATAAAAATGTAAGGCGAGATAAAGTTTGCAACGTGCGGTTGAACTTGGCACTAAGTCAAGAGGAGAAATCTGAGTTAAACCCTTTGATGCCTGAATAATGCATTAAGTTGTTGCCTCAGAAAACTACGTTTCCATTACAAAGATCAGTCTGCTAATGGTGTTCCGGGAAGTAATCTCTGTTTATTCTGATATTTGGACCGAAATAAGAGAAAGTAACAGGAGAACTGAGAAGAATACACCATGAGGAGCTTAGTAATTTGTGTGCTATACCACACATGTATCACGCAAGGCGGAGATAAGAAATTAATACAAAAGAAAGCGGTACCAATTTGATAGGCTGGGTGGATCCCAGAGCCGGTCTGCACATTCTGGGGAGAGAAAATTTTACGGGTTCCTTGAAATCTTGGTTTCTTGACAAAAAGAAACTCGGTGGCTTTAGTCCCCAAACGAACTATACCGACCGAGCTACTGCCGCTTGTCAGCGAAGTTAGTGCCAACTTTTGCGGATAGAGAGTGTCGTGTGGTCAGCGCAACGGATTCCCACGGTCGTTAATCTCGGGTTTCTAGACCGGAGCCGCTACTTTTCCATTCAAGTAGCTCATCAGTTATCCTCACGAGGCGGAGTGGACTCCATTCCAGACCTACTGCTTCTCAGAAAATCTTGTAGCCCCGGGAATTGAACCCGAGACCTTTGGATCTGTACCCAGGAACGCTGACCACTAGACCACAACAGCGGTAGATTTCATGACTAGGAAGTACTACATTTTCCCATCGATAGTTGAGTATCGTGTTCAGAGTATCCCGCCACTGGGGCCCGTACCGAACCAGATTAACGTGTACATAACAACTGCATGACAGATGATGATGGCAGTAGTCATCGTTGATTGCGACTTTTCCCGCCAAGATGGCCAAAATAAAATCGATTTCCACATGCAGTCTGCTGATCAGTTGCTATGGAGACTGCAGTGGGTGTGTCCAGCATTGTCTTTGTACCAAACTCACTGAGAAGCGTCTAGCTTTCACATCAAGTAGGTGAAAAGGTGTGAATTAGATTATCGTTATCAGTGGCGTGCAGCCCGAAATTGTCAACACTTTCAAGTCTGAATGAAGTTGTATCTAAATAATATTCAGAAAATTCTTTCTTATCTCACCATTAATGATGTTCGGAGAAATGTTCGTTTTAAGAAATATACATAACCCACAACGCGCGGTGTTGGGAGCAGGTAGGACATGACAGTTACCACAATTGGAAACTTATTAGGTCCACCATGTGTACTTATTTCTGATTATACAGAAGTTGAGAGCAACCGATTACAGTGGTCATGTGATCGAATACGCTTTCTTCGTGGTGTAGACATCGTTTTGGAAAAACCTCCCCCCCATTTCCCTACCTTACCCTGAAATCTTCCAGATTACACGGTGCAGTTATTCAGGTTGAAGGACACTATTTCCCCTTCCGCCTCCACTTACTTTCTGTTTATTCTGGGTAATGGTCCTGGAGCCTTCATTCCGTATGTTTCAAAAAAGTAAACGCAACAGACAGTGATGGAGAGTAAAGGAAAAATCACAAATAAACCTGAAAATAATAAAAATTAACCGAAATATAACACGGGTATATAGATAATATCAGGTTTCCATTTTAGACAGTTTAAAGTTGGTGTTATAATCGAAATTTCTTTCAACACTTTGAAGTATGTAGTTTATTAAACAGTGTTTAAAAATCCATTTCTGCCTTATGAAAAGCACACTGCATACAGATTAAAAAGAATAACTGATCACTATTATGTATTAGCCGGTCACAGTAGCCGAGCGGTGTAAGGCATGTGTCCTCGCTTGTCCGGTAGCCGGGATCGTGGGTTCGAATCCCACACAAGGCATGGATGTTTGGTGTGTGTGTGTTGTCCTGTGTTTATGTAGAGGCCTTGCGACGAGCTGATCACTCGTCCAAGGAGTCCTACCGCCTGTAAAATGATCATGAAACTGAGAAATCAGCCCTATGCTCTAAAGTGAGAGCAACAGGAGAGAGAGAGAGATATTATGTATTAGCGAAAATAGTGTCTATTTTTATGTACCATACGGAACATATATTCTGTTGCCAAAATTCAGTGTATATAACACCCACTGTCGTTAAGTCATACCAGCATGTAATGATCTATATTTGAAATGAATTGTTATTGTTCTCAGATGATTGACTTCTGTTTAGGCAGAACCCTACCCAACATATCCTGCTGTGTTCGGCATCCAACTGTGAGAACCGACGTTATGTGGGTGTCAGTCTCTCTGGCTGTCATGCCCTGAACCAGGAATAGTGGGGAGTTGAAACACGTAGGAGATGCTGAATAAACATCTTTGTAGTTCCTTCTCATGATGTCTGCAGACACTGTCTAATTGAGGAAGTGAAGCAGGCTACATGCCAATGCTTCCGATGACGTGTTTATTCGTAATTTGCATGACGTGTTATTTCGGCTTTGAGGAAGAGCAACTTTTGAGATATAACGTCCTGTATACAGGTGAAAGTCAACTGACTTTTCGGAGGAACATACGCCTCCATCTTCACGATCAAGAGTAAGCCAAGCAAGAAACCAGCAGAAGCAGGCGGTGGGCTTGTGAAAGTTATCACTACTAACATCTCTGCGAAGTGAATGGCTAGACGATTGGAGGGGAATATAGGGATGTGCGCAGAGGTGGGGAGCGTAACAGCTCAAGGGGAAGGGTAAGTGGGAATTAATCCATGGGACTTCATTCCGTGGCCTTAGTGTAGTAACTAAATGCCACTTCGTGCTAAACTATCATTTTCTTGTGCAGTTTAGTTATTTATTTAACTTGGTTCATCCTGGTCCGTCACACTAGTAATTGTATATCAGGTTTTTAATCACTGTCCAGTGTAACACTTGGCGGTGGTTAAAAATCTCATACACGTACATTTAGTCATTTGTATTTGTTAAATCTTTTTGAGGTTATGATCGTCAAGGGATCTCTTAGTTTTCTCTGTGTTTGTTAAAAGGATACTCCACTAAAGGTGAAGTTAATTACTCAGGCAGTGGGGAATGGAAGTATAACTCCACTTTTTTTTTACCTCAGCACTAGATGGAGGTGAGTGGTCGGCTTTACCCCATTGGATAGGAGGCTACGTGGGCCTCAGATCCGATCTAAGCCCTTTGGAGTAGAGAAAAGTCGCTTGCCCCTGCCGGGAATTTAACCCTGGCGGTCGATCCCGGAGCCCCCGCTATAGCAACTGAGGTGTCCCGGCTGCAAGAAAATTCCATTACAATATAAAAACGAAAGTTTGAATGTTGATGTGAACGTAAACTTGAAATGATTTTCATTTTGGAGTGCATACTCCTGCGAAATTGGATTCTCGAATTACGCTCAAGAAACAAAAACACGCCAAGTGCGCCGCCGGCTGGCCTAATTCAGCCTTCCAATGTGAAGTCACACATAAAACCAAGTTGTAAGAAAGTACACTTCCACGTAGAAAAGTGAAAATACGTGGCTTCAGTTTTCATATACCTGAAATGTTACTTTGTTTCTAAATGTGTGCCATTGAATAATATATTGATCTCATAAGGGGACATGCGGTAGCCGCAGTTGGTTGAGGCACTATGCTACAAGTCGGAAGGTCGCGTGACCGAGTCCCGCCCGGGTGGATTTTTTCATTGACCTAATCCTTCCTGCCGTACTATGACCCTGGAGTCGACTCGACCTGTAACAGAAATGAGTATCGGGAACCGTCCTAGCGGATAAAGGGCAGCCGGCGCGTAAGGCTGACAACCTTACCGTCACATGTGAGCCGATTGTCTGGAGAGAATGTGGGAGCCTTGACGTATCCAAACCCAATGGACTTCACCACCTGATACAGGGATAGCTTTACCTTTGTTGATCTCATCTCCCAGTTTACATTCATTATCCGTGTCTGTTTTTTTTTCTAGTTTCATGTATGAGAATTTTCCGTAGACATTTTCCGAGTGCCAGCGGGTATCGTTGCGACTCTAATTTGGGAGATACATACACACATGTACCTGTTACCGTGCCTGCTACATGTAGCATCCATCCCAATCCTTTTGATATAATCGCCTTAATAAGTAAGAGCCGGGATAGCGTAGTCTGTGTAGCGACTGGATACGGGCTGGACAACCGAGATGTCGGGAGTTCAAATCCCGGTGGGAATAAGATTTTTCACTTCTCCACGTCGTCCAGACCGCGTTTGGGGTTCACCCAAATTCCTGTCCAATGGGTGCCGGGTGCTATTTCCCCGATGGTAAAGCGGCTGTGAGGCCGGTCACGGTAGCCAAGCGGTCTAAGGCATGTACTCTCTTCGCTTGCTTGGAAACCGGGTTCGTGAGTTCGAATCCCACTCAGGGCATGGATGTTTAGTTTGTGTGTGTGTGTGTGTGTGTGTGTGTGCGTTTTTCTGTCTTTGTGTACAGGTAGAGGCCTTGCGACGAGCTGATCACCCGCCCAAGGAGTCCTACCGAATGTGTAAGATCTAGAAAAACCGAAGTGAACGGAGAAGTTCATGGAGGTAGGCGTAGGCCCACTGGGGCTGTAGACCCAAGGAAAAGAAAAATAGCGGCTGTGGAGTGAATCAGACCACTCGCCTCCAATTAGTGCCAAGGTCAAGAAATTGTGGATCAACACATCCAATAGCTCTTACGCCTTCTTGGTGTAGTGCTTAATTAGTTAAGTACAGGGACAGCTTTACATTTACCTTTAATCATAGAATCAATTGAATCTGAAATTGATTAAATTTGTGATAACATTTCCTGCCCAACTGATAGAGTGGTTATATCATTATGTTTGAGTGGAGTGTGGCCAGCCTCAGGACGGCGAGGGTGGGATTGAGTTGCCTCTGAGAGCTCCAATGCAAAGCCACGCATCAATGTTTTCTGTTTCCCCAATAACATAGCAGAAATACTGGTGATATAATTAATTAAGTCTGTGATTTCGGTTGCGGTTTATTTTAATGTGGTTTGTTGAACTATTTACACGCTATATCAGTTAAAACCCCAACACTCTACACCGAGCAGGTTACTGTAGCGGTACATACCCGAAACGTGTAGGTCTATTCGGGATTCCTCTAGGTACTTGGAGTATAATGTTTTTTTTTTTGTTTTTTTTTCTTTTTCACTATACTTAACGTACTCTAGCTGTTATTTTAGTTACTGTTTTTAAAGGCCGCGCCATAGCTCAAGCGGTTAGTTGCTGGCTTGCCACCGCGGCGGCCCGGGTTCGATCCTGGGTCTGCGCAAGTGGGATTTATGGTGGACAAAGTGGCGCTGGGGCGGGTTTTCTCCGAGTACTTCGGTTTTCCCTGCTAATCTTCATTCCACCAAATTCTCCACAATCATAATCATCCGGGGCAAGCTACAGTAGGCCAATCAGTGGCCGCCGTGCCGAGTGGACCCAGCTGGACTCCACCCCCCCCCCTGAGCGAATTAAAAAAAATGTTAATGCACCAGACTAATCTGCGTTTTGTTTATAAGAAAATACCGAAATGCAGAGAAGACCAAAAGCGGAAATGAAGGTGTTTGCTTGTGTTTCATACCGCGTATCTGATAGAGAACACTTTAACCAATATGTACGGTAAACACGGAAGTTCTGCGGTGTGCAAGTATTGCTGTAATTTTTGGATGCATTTCGAATTCTTATTCCCAAACTTTTCTTCTATTTACAGAGGTAAACTTTTAATTTCATGCGTTGTGGGCGGGTAGCGACTTCTCGGAGAAATATGCCGTCTCAAGTCTTGAGGGTTTAAGTGTGTAGGTTTAGAAATGTGTTTGATATAGCAAAGATAGAGGGAGGGTTGACACGAACAAGGAGAGGGTGTGAATACTGACAAGAAAATAACATGTGTCTCGGGCGAAGAGCAATTACTTCAGTTTGCTAAAGTTGTCGCAGGTAAAATGTAAAGACCTTGTACTTAACTAATTAAGCAGTACGACATGAAGGCGTATGGGGAAGTGGATTTGTAGATCCACATTTTCTTGACCTCGGCACTAGCGGGGGGTGAGTAGTCAGCTTCACGTCTCGGCCGCTCTACCCCCGGTGCCCATTGGATAAGAGGTTGGGTGGACCCCAGAACCGGTCTGGACGACTTGGAGAAAATTCTTTACCCTACCGGGACTCGAACTCCGACCCCTGTCTTCCAGCCCATAATTTTATTTCTGATTCATATAGTGGGGGTCGGGTTGGGGGTGGAGTCCAGCTGGGTCCACTCGGCACGTCACCGTATTGTACCTGCCCCGGATTATTATGATGATTGAGAATTTGGTGAAATGGACGTTGGCATGGGAAACGAAGTACTGTACTCTGAGAAAACCTGCTCCAGCGCGACTTTGTCCACCACAAATCCCACTTGACCAGACCGGGCCGTCGCGGTAGGACGCCAGCGACTAACCGCTTGAGCTATGGCGCGACCTTCCAGCACGTAGCTACTAGTCTGTATACCGACTACGCTATCCCGGCTCGTTGAATTTGCCCCAGTGCGAAACTAATTAAGCACTGCGCCTTGAAGACGAATGAGGGAGTGGATGTATAGATTTCTTCAGGTTATGAGCCCCTAACTTTCCCAGTATTGTAACTTGAGGAGTGCGAACGTAGAATTATTTGCTGTGATAAGGTGTCGAGTGACAAGTTTCATCTGAAGTGTCTGCACATCCCACAGTTTGTATAGCAGTAAACATCAGCGTGAGTGCCGGTTGTTTCTCAGGCTTCTAGGGCTGCGTGTTGATGCATACGTCGACACAGCGAAATGGCACTCCGCCTGAAATCAAATACAAGCCACAATTGGCTGAAGTTGCTAGCTGTTGCTCACAGCGGGCGGGAATGTTACGTAAGTGGCGGACGGTAGATGGATCACGTGTGCTGACAGAAAGCAGACTTACGCAACTTGACAAATAAGTAAACATTTACGTCCTTCATTGACAACACTCCATCCTCGCCTGATGTCCCGCCAAGTAACTTACCTTCATGGAGATGAGCCCATCTTGAGACGCCGCCAGTTGTGCAGCTACTCAAGATCTTAAGCAGCATTTTATGGAATTTGAATATTCATTACCATGTTCACATGAGCGCTCCACTGGTCCCTATCCTGAGCCAGATCGATCCAGTCCCTTCAACCACCGGTCACTTCATCTCCCTTCGGTCCAAATATTCTCAACAACCTGTTCTCAAACACCCTCAGTCTATGTTCCTCCCTTAATGTCAAGAGACCAAGTTTCGCACCCATACTGAACATCTGGTTAAGTAATATATAAATATTCAGTTGTACCTCGCCATCTGAAAGAAGAGCATGTTAATGCTGTTTAGGGAGAATGTTTTTGTAATTAAATCTTGCTTTTCTGTAGGAGCCAGCATAGCTCAGTCGGTATAGCGATGGGATACCAGCCGGACTGTTGGGGTTCGGTTCTCGGTGGGGGCAAGAGATTTTGCTTACTCCATAGCGTCCATACCGGCTCTGGGGCCCACCCAGCCTCCTCTCCAGTGTGTACCGTGGCCCTTGTCCTGCGGTTGACGCTGCTGGGACAATAACCTGACACCACCTTTTAGTGCCGAGGTGAAGAACCCCCCATGAGTCATGGATTTTTTTTTTATTGCTAGTAGGGCGGGACTAAGTCCCTTGTACTGCGACCAGTTCTGGCCTAGTGTACCAGCCCCAGATGACAGGTAAGGGTGATTGTGGAGCAATTGGTGGAATAATGAAGATTGGCAGGGGAAACCGACGTACTCGGAGAAAACCTGCCCCATCGTCACTTTGTCCACCACAAATCCCACTTAACCAGACCCGGGATCGAACCCGGGCCACCGCGGTGGGAAGCCTGCGGACAGTTTCATTTCTACCTTAACGATACTATATATTTTAAGTTTCTTTCCATTCCGTGTGCGATATAAGCTGTGGTTGATTGAGTCGGGCACGTTTATCCCAAACATGACGAAGTTTATAACACGAACAGCTCTATCTTGTGGGATATAACGCCGTAGTCCGTTGAAAGTCAACAGACGTTTCGGAGGAACATAACACATTCATCTTCAGAGTCGAATTATAAGTAAAGGAAGAAACCAGCATGGAGCAGGTAGCATCTGCATTATGCCCTTCATAGCCGCACATGTGAGAACCTAAATGCTTTAACCTGAACACTTCTTTCGTAGTCGGGTGTAGATACTTATGTTAAATCGTTACTCTCTAACTTAATTGGCTACTATTGTCACGTGTATGAGTTACTATAGATGGGGTTTGGATTGCTAATTGGATTTAATTACTAGTTACAGATCGTAACTACAAGTAACTATAGCGCTGTCGCTAATTCACACGCACTGCAGTTCACTACAGCACGCACTAGGTCTTTCCAGTCTGCTGTCTTCACCAGTCGTTGCCTGGTAATGGCTTTCAACGGCAGGCGTTCCCCTTACTCTAGATTCCCGAACTATTGCCTTGTTTCAACTGACTGAACTACACTTCTCTGACAAAGTTACCAGCTCTTAACTTGCCTGCACTGCACTAATTTTCTCGCACTAATTGTCTGGTTGCTGTTCAGTTGTTGCTTAGAGAACCGCACAGAGAGCACCGTTCCTCTGTTGCTGTTCAGTTGTTGCCTGTTAGGAATCTGTTGCCTAGCAGCAAGCGTTATTTGCAGAGGCATTACTTAGAAACGGATCTGCGTGCTACATAATTTAGAGTATTCAGCATCGAATTATAGGACAGTCTGTGAATGATGAAAGGATAAGTTCTCGAAATTTACCAGGAGGGGCTGTGGAAAACCTAGAGAAACCTCAGTCTTAACCGAGCGTCTCTCGAATACAGAACTACAGCGTCACTGCTAGACAACTTGTTCCGCAATTTGAAATAAAGACGTTTATGTGGCAATAAACTTTTATTCACTGATAACACAGCTATATATGACGTTATCGTTGGCAAACATAAGAACATGTACGAAAAATATTAAAGCGAAATAAATATATTGCAGCTGCTATTAAAAATTCAGTACACAGAACTCTAACGTGATGGTACAATTCTGTGTCCACGTTTGGAGTTAATTTCTTTTTCCCCTTTGGCGCCAAAGCCCCAATTTGCGCCTTGGCTTACCTCCATGAAACTTCTTCGTTTCACTTCTGTTTGCTAGATCTTTTAACATTCGGTAGGACTCCTTTGGCGGGTGATCAGCTCGTCGCAAGGCCTCTACCTCTACATAAACACTAACGCTGGTGCCACACGAGCGCACAGAATGCGTCCGTTGTAACGAACGTACTTTATGACGGACGTTGCTGAGGACACCACACAGTTGCAGAATGCGGTGCATAGTTTTTTGTCTGCAATGGAGCCAGAAGAAAGCGTAGCATTCGCCTCTCTTGTTATTTCTACAACGGACGTCACGACGTTCGTTACAACGGACGCATTTTGTGCGCTCGTGTGGCCCCAGCCTAAACATTCATGCCCTGAGTGGGATCCCAACTCACGATCCCTGCTTCCGAGCGAGCGAAGACAGTACATGCCTTAGACCGCTCAGCTACCGTGACCGGCAGTGTATAAGAATAATATATAAGAATTCAATTCGTATCTCACAGGAAACAGATCCGAACCCACGATCCCGGCTTCCGAGGGAGCGAAGACAGTGCATGCCTTAGACCGCTCGGCTATCGTGACTGGCAGTGTATAAGAATAATATATAAGAATTCAGTTCGTACCTCACAGGAAACAGATCCGAAAACACGATCCCTGCTTCCGAGCGAACGAAGACAGTACATGCCTTAGACCGCTAGGCTACCGTGACCGGCTTTGGTGTTGTTAATACATAGTAATCATATTTAAAATGTTTTATGTTCCCGTATTCAATGTTTATTGCGAGGTATATTTTGTGGGTAGCATGTAGAGTCTGTCAACGTTAAAGCAAGTTGTAATATCCGTGTATTTACTGCTGTGCTTTCAGCGTTTTGTTGAGCTTCCGTCATATTCACAGCTTTCTTCCTTGCATGAGCAGGGAGAGAGTCGACTGTGAAGTCAGTCGATACATACTCGATAACAAGGATTCTGTTACAGGGAGCAGCAGATTTCTGTCAGCCCCACCGAGTTCAACCCCGCTCCGGAAACCCACCCAGTCGCCTGCCACTCCATCTTGACGGCATGTGCATTTTTCTGTCTTGTCTGGTTGCCAGGCGACCGTAACCTGTTTGATAGCATAAAAGCGATCTATAGCTGTCACACCAAGTGGCTCCCACAGCCGTCAGTAAAATATGGTTATGGGTCCCGCGGCACTATGTACCAAAAATGTCTCTGCTGGCGAGGACCACCAGTAATTTACCCGACCGATCCACTACAAGACAAGTAGAATGTGGCGGGAAGAAATGTAGCACGAATGGGGGAGAAGAGGAAGGCCATATGGGAAGAGACCAGTAGGATGATCGAGATGTAGGAGGATAATATTAAAGTGAATCTTAGAGAAATAAGATGGAGTGATGTGTGCTGTGTTCATCTGGCTCAGGATAGAGACCAGTGGCGGGTTCTTGTGAACACAGTAATGAACCTTCGGGTACTATAAAATGTTGGGAAATTGTTGAGTAGCTGAGCGACTGGTGGTGTCTCAATCAGGACTCAGCTCCATGTCAGTTTTAACTGTCTTAGTCGTTGCGTTGTAACCGTTTGAGGTACGAGACGATCATGGTGGTAAATAATAGAAAAGGTGCTTGATGTTCGTTATTTTCGCAATTTGGGCAACTCTGCTTCATTAACTGAAATATATATATTCATAATCAGCTTTATTCTATATATTTTGTAGCCTTCTGGTTTATGAAACCGTGTAGTTTGGTAGATGGGTACCAACGTTTCGGGGAAGCGTGCTGCCTCTGTCATCAGGATTGAAGACGTGTGTTGTCACGTGCCAGTACACGGTGTCACAACCTTGAAGACCACAATATGAATCATTACTTACTTACTCATGGAGCTGAGCCCTTCTGGAGGAGCCGCCAATTCTGCAGCTACTCAACAATCTCCCAGCATTTTATAGTACCCGAAGGTTCATTACTGTGTTCACAAGAACCCTCCGCTGGTCTCTATACTGAGCCAGATCAGTCCAGTCCAATCCAATCCAATCCATGCCATCCCATCCTATCTCTAAGATCAATTTTAATATTGTCCACACACCTACACCTTGGTCTTCCCAGTGGTGTCCTTCCTTCTGACTTTCCCACGAATATCCTATATCCATTCTTCTCCCCCATTCGTGCTACATGCCCTGCACACCTCATCCTACTTGACTTGATCATTCTAATTATACTTGGAGAAGAGTACAAGTTATGAAGCTCCTCATTATGCAGTTTTCTCCAACCTCCTGTCACTTCATCTCTCTTCGGTCCAAATATTATCAACACCCTGTTCTCAAACACCCTCAGTCTATGTTCCTCCCTTAATGTTAGAGACCAAGTTTCACACCCATACAGATCCACAGGCAAAATTAGAGTTTTGTATATTCTAACTGAATCATAACCCTGTGAAAAACTGATTTTCACTTGTTTTGTATGATATTTATAATCTTGTAATCTTTGTCGTGTTCGGATTATTGAATGGTTATCCTCAGTTATCCTGTCCACTTGTAAGAAAGCCTTTCCTTAGTCAACCGTAGCGTTTTGTTTGTTATATCTTCATCAGTTACATTTTCCTGAAGAGTATTTATAAGTTTTTTCATCTGTTTAGCTACCATTTTAATTGAGTAGAACACCGTAACAAAGAATTCGTCCCAAGATGACCATATATTACTATTTAAGAGTTTAAGGAAAGTGTTAATGGGTGTTAAATGAATATGCAAGTTTATTTCTTTGTATTATGTAAACAGGCTGCAGTGTTTGGCTTTCTTGAGCCAGTAACGAATTTCATAAGATTATGTAATATGTGCCTACGAACTGTTAAAATACGTGGTCTGTTGTGCTGCAGCTGTGACGTTTACAAATAAAAAAGAACAAGTTTCATTCTGTTGCCTCCATAATCTTATTGTCTCCTCTTTGATTTCAGTAAGGACTCTAAGTGATATAATCAAGAGTTCCTAATAAGGATATCACATTTAGTATAAACCAAATTATATAGACCTACAGAGAAACATATTTTTATATGTGGTACTAAGAATGTGGCAGCCTGTATTGTTCTTGTGCGTTGGGCCAGAACTTGTTATGGGTATGAAATGAACATTGACACGGCCTTTGTGACTCTTGGTGTGTGCGTTTGAAATTTAAAGAAAGTATAAATCTATGATTAGGTGTGGATTGTTATGTGACATCCCCTGCAGTATAGTCGTTGCTATAGGGATTAAGCAGTCGTTACCAAGCAACGAACACGGTGGGTTGTCCATCGCTTTTTTACTTTAAAAGTGATGATAATCATCTAGTAAATGGACCGGAGACAGCGATCGAGTAATCGGATAACAAGGACGAAGACGTTTTGTATATACGAGTATAAAGTAATACTACGGGGTTATAAACATACGTACAAATTTGCTACTGTATCACCCGTTAAAATTCAACAAGAAGTCTCATTTTTATTTTAAGCTTTTTTACCATTGGCTTTGGCTGCATTTGTCCTCATTTTTTTCCATTTCTACCTGTTATCAAATGATAGGCGTCAAGGCTGACGTTTTAACGCCAGCGTCCACGAACAACACGCATAAATCGTCACTTGTAAACCATTTTCTTTATTTGGTATACTACGCTATTCATATAAGATATTACCGGGTATTTTCAGAACAGACTCGGTATACTTGCTGGAACTGAGGACTGCTTCGTCATTCGTGACATATGTAATATACGTTACGTTCATGTAACTTGTTGGCGCTTGACAATGCATTGCTATGATAACCCGAAATTCCATAATTTCAGAGCTTTAATCTAATCGTTACGTTACTTTTTTTGTAGAAGGACATCGGTAATTATTAATTTTACATTCAGTGGCCCCAGGCTCACGATTGTAGATGTTAGTAGCCGCCACTGATGTTTCAGGTATCTGGCAAATACATGGCCGGACACACATACATGGCTGGACACACAGAAACACACGACTGTAGATACTAGTAGCCGCCACTGATGTTTCAGGTAACTGGCAAATACGAGTACACGGCCGGACACACCTAGACACACGACTGTAGATATTAGTAGCCGCCACTGATGTGCCTGGTATCCTGCAGATACATGGCTGGACACACAGAAACACACGACTGTAGATACTAGTAGCCGCCACTGATGTTTCAGGTATCTGGCAAATACATGGCCGGACACACCTAGACAATAACACGTCTCGCTGTAATAACTCCAGCAAATAACTGTACACCGTACAAAGAGAAGGTATATGAAGAATGTTGTCACGTGGACCAGACTTTCTCATGATTCTTTGTATGTTGCAAGAATATGAATGTGTTTACATGTGACTAATGGCAGAAACATGCCGTATGTATGTGTGTTCATAAGCAAGCGAAGTTATCCGCGTAATATTACTCACTTCAGGAAAACAAGATATCAGTGCGTGTTCGTAATGCGTCCTGTGGTTTGTTTGTTTGTTTGTTTGTTTGTTTGTTTGTTTCCGAAAGTTCATTAGGATCCTAGATTACGGATGTAGCGTCTGATGAGTGATCACTAAATAATGGATGACCAAAGATGTAGAGGAAGTGGTCGTAGCCAGTATCCAAGTACTGCCCAATAATTTGACGGAGGGAGAGAGACTAAGAAAAAGTAAGAAAACTTAAGGATGGCGGTCTCTAGCCCGAGATTTAAACCAAGAACCACCGAAATACGAAACAAAAGCGGTAATTCCCTCGACGGCGATGATTATTGAACAACGTGAAACGTGATGGTGAAGTCTGCCTGCTCTACGGGCCCACTGTGCGTCTTATACTGAGTAGGGAACCGTAAGGAAATATTTGATATCCCTTAGGCGTATTAACACAGGAAGTATGCTTAAAATAGGATTTAGTAACTTTGTAATTATGACGTAATGGTGTGCATCACTGACAATGACGCACCGTCGTTAAGTGGATGGGGTATATTTCGCATTTCAAATTAGGAAGGGGGTAGTGAAAATATTCTTTAATGATGAAGATCCGGTGATCTTATGTAATAACTCGCTCACTCATGGAGCTGAGCCCTTCTTGTGAAGTTGCCATCTGTGCAGCTACTCAAGAACTTCCCAGCATTTTATGGAACCCGAAAGTTCATTACCGTGTTCACAAGAGCCCTCCACTGGTCCCTATCCTGAGCCAGATCGATCCAGTCCATACCATCCCATCCTGTCACTATAAGATCCATTTTAATATTGTCCACCCACCTAAGTCTTCGTGTACCTAGTGGTCTCTTCTGGCTTTCCCAGCAATATCCTATATCATTCGTCTTCTCGTCCATTCGTGCTACATGCCTTGTCCATCCCATCCTCCTCGACTTGATAATTCTAATTATACTTGGCGAAGCGTACAAGTTATGAAGCAGTCTTCTGTAATACAAACAAGCAAACTCCATGGCCTGTAATCCGCAAGCGAACTATACCGACCGAGCGAGCGCCGCTTGTCGGCGTAGGTAGTGCCAGCTTTAGCGGCTAGAGGTCACGTGGTCAGCAGAACGGATCCCCACGGAAGTTAATCTCGGGTTTTTAGACCGGAGCCGCTATTTCCTTTTAATAGCTCCTAAATTATCCTCACGAGGCTGAGTGGACCCCGTTCCAGACCCACTACTTCTCAGAGAATCTGGTAGCGCCGGGAATCGAACCCGGACCTCTGACTGTAGCCAGGAACTCTGACCACTAGATCACAGAAATTCGGTAACTAATTCCATAGGACAGCACCGAACGTCCCAGAAGCGTGGATGACACTCGGATTTTGTGGGTTCGACTCTCGAGCGGGAGAAGTGGAACCCTGACTGGATTTATCCCAGAACTCTGCGGAAGATCATGATTAACTGCTTTGATAAATCACAACCGCTTCATTACACGTTCTTGCCTGGTCATGGTTCAAATTCATCCTACCGTTTGACTCTGTGTAACGTCTGCACGTGGAAGGTTTTCCCAGCCCTTCATCAAGCACTACATCACGAAGCCATGGGGGAGTGTAGGTACAGCTTCATGCGCTCTTAGCCTTAGCCGTCAGGCATGCTCATTCATCGGCAAAATTCGTATGCTCCTTGCAGCAAGCGGCGCAGCGGCTGTGTACCCCGTCTACACATTAAAAATCCTCCCTATATATATATATATATATATATATATACCTTCATTCCCATAGTAAATGGAGTGAGTATACATTTTCCAGAAGGACGAATGGGTACTACTTCGGAACCGAAAAAAGAAACGGACCATTTTCTGTTTTTTCTATCTTCCTAATCCGGTGTCCTGTACCATTTCCTGTTGTCCTGGGCTGCAAAGAGAGAAGTCAAAGGCTTACTGTTATTGACTGTACTTGTGTGGGCAGAAGTCACAGAGGTTCTACTGTAGGTTTGCTGCTGGACCAATCGTTTCATCAAGGAATTGATTTCATCCAATTTTCCCGACTTGTTACTCGCCGTCCGTCTCTTCTCGGCAAACTATGTCCATGTCTTTGTATCGGACACTGTACTTCTCTTAAGTGGCAATTAAGCACTGATGGCTCGCTTCCTCTGTTACTGTAGGCAAGTGAAGTGCATATGTTCAGCTCTGCCCATCAAGATAGAGCGTCATCTCGTTTAGTGAGTTAGAACTCCACTCTGAGATGCCAGAATTGATGCGGTTTCGCTTTTGATCCATCACACTCACTAACTAAAACCTCAAGTGTCACGTACCTTACATTCCCTAAGTACTGGATGGGATAAAAAAAAACAAACTCCGTGGTTTTAGTCCGCAAGCGAACTGTACCGACCGAACAACAGCCGCTTGTCTGTGAAGTTAGTGTCAACTTTAGCGGATAGAGGGTGTGACGTGGTCAGCATAACGAATCCCCACCGCCGTCAATCTCTGTTTTCTAGACCGGAGCCGCTATTTCCTTGATATAGCTCTTGAATTATCATCACGAAGCTGAGTGGACTCCGTTCCAGACCCACTACTTCTCAGAAAATCTGGTAGCGCCGGGAATCGAACCCGGACCCCTGGGTCTGTAGGCAGGCGGTCATACTGGATGGGATCTCAAGGTAGAAATACTGTTTTCTTATTAGGATAAAGTAAGTTCTGATAGACTTCGATGCATAGCAGTGTTTCTCACTCTCTGGGTCACTTGACAGGAGACATTGTAGGTGTCGTAAGTAAGGCCTTCATTAATGATTCTTATCCCGCCAAAGGTGTCTCCACCTTGTCGTGGTGGTGGGGCTTGCGTGACTCTGTGACCTGCAGAGCTATGCTGGCAGTAGTTTAACTACCGGTAGGGTCACCCATCCCGGAAAGGTCAAAGGGTAGAGTCCAGATACCCTGGTCGTCCAGGTTGGGGATCGGGCATGAGGCTATGAACCTCATCCTGTAAAAAGAATTTTGTTCAGAAACCTAACAGCCAGCCTCGGGTCATCATGCGTGGGTCCATTCCTATGGCAGCACGCACTGGTTGTGGAGACTGGTTGTAGAGGTGGCCAAGGCTCACCCAGGGCTGTAGAGCCGAATGGTAGGTAGGTAATGATTCTTATAATACTAAATTATACATAATTGCATAAATTAAAAAATATAGTTGATAGGCCGCAACCACAACTTAGGCGGTCAGTCGCTGTATTCCCACCGCGGCGGCCCGGGTTCGACCTCGGGTCATGTGGGATTTGTGGTGGATATAGTGGCGCTGGGGCAGGTTTTCTCCGAGTAGTTAGGTTTCCCATGCCAATCTTCATTCCACCAATTGCTCTACAATCACCCTCACCTATCATCTGGGGCTGGTACAATAGGCCAGTAGTGGCCGCAGTACAAGGGACTTAGTCCCACCCCACTAAGAATAGTAATAAAAAGATAAAATTGTCCCAGCGCTAAACTAATTAAACACTAGGCCATGAAGGCATATGGGGGAGTGGGTATGTAGATTCACATTTTCTTGACCTCGGCACTAGGTGGAGGTGATAAATGAACTTGCTGGGAAAATACTTTGTTTTTACTGTGATAGGAAGACTTTTTTACTTTGATAGGAATGCGGTCTTTGATAACATTAATCTGAGACGCAGGATTCTGAACGATTAAAATCATTGGCATAATTTTCTACTTGAAACTCTGATAGTGATTTGGATGGTCACGAATTTTACCTACTTCTATGGAACCCGAAGTTTTATTACGTATCTCACGCGAGGCCGTCAGTGGATCTTGACGTAACCCGGTTGAATTCACTCCATGCTCTCACATTCAGTTTCTTATAGATCCTTTTGAATAATATCTTCCCTGTGTGGTCTTCGTGCTGTAAGCCGCTTGGGGATGAAATATGTTATGAAGATTAATGTCAGAAGGGACTTTTCTTTCCTTACTGTTATTTGTTAAGAAAAGAAAGTAGGCTTATGAGATCAGTGTCGGTGCCTGGGAAATTTCCCACCGTTTCAACACTTGAACCTTCTTCACGAAACTTGATAAGAACGTTAAGCCCTTGCGGCTGTTGCAACGCCGCAGTCTACACCAGAGCAATCAGATTAGCTCTTTAAAGACTGAATTTCTTCTGAATGTTTTCTAGAAATTCACATTGTACCTCACAGGAAGCACATTACGTCTCCGGCTAATGCCGTTCGGGAAACAGTCATTGTTTATTGTGAGAACCATACAAAAACACGCAACACGCCTTGTCGGCACAATACAGACTTTAGTATTAAAGCAGGTAGTGTTTTGTTATTGTTAGTGGGGTGGGACGCAGTCCCTTGCACTGCAGCCACTACTGGCCTATTGTACCAGCCCCAGATGATAGGTGAGGGTGATTGTGGAGCAGTTGGTGGAATGGAGATTGGCAGTGGAAACCGGAGTATTGGAAGAAAACCTGCCCCAGCGCCACTTTGTCCACCACAAATCCCACTTGACCAGACCCGGGATCGAACCCGGGCCGCCGCTTGAGCTATGGCGCGGCCAATCAGGTGGTATACATAAGGACCAATGGACGTTAAAGTGTTAAGGCAATAACATCAGTGGGATAGATGAGACGGTATGCGTAGTTCTTGTTAGAAACTTGAAGCTGACAGATAAACGCAAGTGGATGGATAGCAGTGAGGGATGAAGGTGTGAACTGAGTTCATGTGGCTCAGTAGCGCTTCCTGGGAACTCGGCAAAGCTCCTTCTCGCATAGTTAGAGGCAGGAAATACACTGAATACCCGCGTGACCATCAGCTGCTGCATATAACCGCCCATATATTACAAAGTGAAGCTATCCCTGTAATAGGCCGTGTAGGCCCGTAGGGCGGTGAGGTCAGCCTTACGAGCCGGCCGCCCTTTACCCCCAGGAAGATTCCTGGCACTCATTTCAGTTAGAGGCTGAGTCCACTCCAAGCCATAGTGCGGCTGGAAGGATTAGGTCAATTAAAGAATCCAATGACCTAATCAGGAATCGAACTCGTGATTTAAGACTCCTTTTAAGGGTCGGGCTTGCCATGAATAACTTGAAGAGAACTCAGGAGCGGGAAATCGTGATGAGGGGACTGACCTTGACGTATGAATGTGTTCAAAACATTGATTTTTGTTCGATCTTTTATTAAAATTGAAGCACATTAACAAGACATATTCGTAGAAATGCGTTTGACTTAAAGACTTTGCCCATTATTCAAAGAATTCAAAAGTTTAAGCTTCTTTTGATACGGTCGCGGTTTCAAGAGCCGCGTTTGAAGAAGTGAGATACATTATGGAAGTGTTACGTGATTGGTTGCTTCATAAACGCGACGTTGTTATCATCTTGTGGCCTCACACGTGTTCCTCATCGAACTGTTGACCTTACGATTGTAGTCTCGCGGTGTGACGTCACACGAATTAAGACTCAACTGCGCAATTATTGGAACGAGGTTTGCTTAACGAACCCTTAGAAACCAGAAGAAAGCGAGGGGGTGCAGTTATCAGTATAACCGCCATGAGGCATCATTACTGGGTGCGACGTAAATAGTGTTCCTTGCGTTTAGGAACCAAAAGTCTCAGTAAATAAGTTTAGAAATATAGTTCTTATCCGACAGAAAGTGCAGTATTTCCATTACAAAGATCATTTGGTTATCGCCGTACGGGGAAGTGGTAGCTGTTTGTTCAGAAAATAAAACGTCACACATAAGTAACACTAAGGGAAATACGCGTAGTGTTTGGATTTTAAATTAGGTGGTATTGTATTGTATTGTATTGTATTGTATTGCATTGGCAGTGGGGTGGGACTAAGTCCATTGTACTGCGGCCACTTCTGGCCTATTGTACCAGCCCCAGATGATAGGTGAGGGTGATTGTGGAGCAATTGCTGGAATGAAGATTGGCAGGGGAAACCGAAGTACTCGGAGAAAACCTGCCCCAGCGCCACTATGTCCACCACAAATCCCACTTGACCAGACCCGGGATCGAACACGGGCCACCGCGTTGGGAAGCCAGCGACTAACCGCTTGAGCTATCTTGCGGCTTCAGATTAGGTGGTAAATACAATAACCACAGAGCTACATATTAAGGCAGACCCAAAGTCATACAGTGTAAATGCCAACGGAATGAGATCCATGTACAGATCGACTAATCACCGTCCCTACAAGCTGGGGGAGGGGGTACTGAGCCGAGCTTCTGGGAAGAGTATTGCCCGCTGAAGGCGCCGCGTGGGAGAAGAAATCAGTTAAAGAATTTCTTTAGATCGGTCAGTTTCAGAATCCGAAGTGGCGCGATGGCTTCTACAGGAGCGCTATGAGGCAAAAACCATTCTGCAGAATCAATGTTGTCGTTAAGAAGAAAGTGGGCCGATCACAGTGGCCGCGCGGTCTAAGGCATGAACTGCTTCGCTCGCTCGAACACTGGGATCGTGATTTCGAATCCCGCTCAAGTCATGGATGTCTGTGTGTGTTTATTTTGTGATTGTGTTGACCTGCGTGTAGGTAGCGGCCTTTCGTAGGATTAAGGAACTGAACCGAAACAAAGCGTTTCACGGATGTCCTGTGCTCCAGAGTGGGAGCGACAGGAGAGAGGGAGGAGAAAGTGGGAGGACTCGATTACGGCGAGAAACAACGAGATTTTTCTCGTCTCTGTAACGTCCGGATCGGCTCGGGCCCACCAAGTCATCTATACAACGGCGGTACCTCGGGCTGTTTCTCCGGTGGGGTAAAGCTGCCCCTTCACCTCCATCTAGTACCGATATTAAGAATGGTGGAGTTATACCTCCGTTCAGCCATACGTCTTCATAACATGCAACTTAATGAAGCACAACTTAACTTTATCTTAGAAGAAATTAGGAAAACCCAGACTGAGATGGCTAGAAGATGGTAGAGAATTATTTACGAGAGCTGCAAATGAACAGATGGAGGCAAAAAACAAATGCAAACTTGTCATCTGTCGTAAGAGAAAGGGGCAGTTTTTTTTAAGAACTGTACAGCTAAAGACAAGTAAGTAGCGCTATAGACGAAATCATACGCGTCTTTCCCTGTCACGCTTGTCATGATGTCACAACATACTTCACACAGCCGCAGATACGATAAACGAATGAGCTGTGTGTTCTTGAATTACATTACGTTGCGTTACGTTATGTTAATTCCAACGTTGATTAGCCTAGTTATTCTCGTTGAATGAGAGAAGGACTGCGGCAGTCATGGCCTGATTTAAGGCACTACTGTAACAGTCGTCAGGAGAATTGAGAAAACCCGTAAAAGTATAACCGGCTCCCGGCTTGAGATATGAACCCTAGACCTTCCGTATACAGTGCTGATGATGGTGATGATGTGTGGGAGGTTATTTTAGGACCAATTTTTTTTCTAAACTGTTTAGCGTCGAAAGTATGAGGTACCTAATCGAAGTACATTTCAGGAATCTGCTTTCAATGAGTGAGACAAAGCAGAAAACCTGCCAGGATAACCGCTGTCTCGGGCGAGATTCGAACCGAAGGCGTGCCGAATACAATTAGGAGCCTTACCAGTACTGCAACCTGTCCGATGTGATGAAGTTGACACATGATTCGATTCGAACATTACAGTTGTTTTAGTGCCGAGATATCGTTGCTAAGATCACGACTTGTACAGAAACTAGAATTGAATATCTGTAATCGCTGTGTAACTCACAGGGTCCCCCGACAGATGGCACGTGTGTCCGCGATGCCATGGAGACCGCGATCTCCACAGACGCAATTATCCCGACGCAAAATTGGTGTCCATTAATTTCAATTTAGAAGATAACAGAGTGAAGCAACAATCCTCTTGTGCTAAATTTCCTTTCTTAAAAACTTAAAAGTCACTCCCCCCCCGTAAGAAATACTCCACCTTCTGTGGGAACTGAAAGTTCATTGCCCCGTTCACAGAATCCCGCCACTGTAGGTTACCCTGCTTCGGATGAATCCAGTCCACAACTTCCCACAGTGTTGATTTATGATACTTTTTAATATTATCTTATCTTTGTCGAAATCTTCCTTTGCAAGCAAATTTTCTTGAAACGGGATGAATATTAAATCGTTTTACTTTTTAATCATTAACGTGTAGAAATCAATCCAGCCAATCACAGTGGCCGCTCTGGCTAAGGCATGCACTGTCTTCGCTCGCTCGAACACTGGGATCGTGAGTTCGAATCCCACTCAAGGCATGCATGTTTGCTTTTAATCTGTGTTTGTGTTGTTCTGTGTGTAGGTAGAGGCCTTGCGACGGGCTGATCCCCCGTCCAAGTAGTCCTACCGGCTGTGTATAGGATTAAGAAACTGAAAAAGAGGCCAAGGTCCAACAAAGGGCTGCAGAGCCATAGGTAGAAATTAATTATGAGATTATGCGTAGTAGAGTCATTAAGTTCGTGGAACGTGGTTTTATCGCATCATATTACAAGATATATGCACATACACTTACACAGATCCACATCTGCCCTCAAAATAGTTGCCGTTGGCCACTATGCAAGTCTGCCAACGTTGATATAGCTGCCGAAAACATTGCTGAAACATATTGGTGGGAAATTCCCGTACGGCGTCTCTTGTGGCATTGACCACTCCTCGGACGACTGAAATCTACGGCCACGTAGCTTTGCTTTCAAGCGGTGAAAGAGAAAGAAATCGCAGGGTGTGAGATCAGGTGAGTACGGAGGGTGTGGCAAAACGGTGACCTGTTGCCTTGCCAGTTCCTCTTGGACAAGAACAGAGCGATGTGCAGGGACGTTGTCGTGTAGCAACAGCCAATTCTTTCTACATCAAACGTTTCGCTAGAGGATTTGCCAAGTTTCTGGCAGAACTTGATGTCTGCCCGTTGTTCAAACTGCCACATTTTCGATTTCCGCCACTCGCATTTAACTGCAGTACACAACAGAGGCAGTAGTTCTACTTACACTGTTTGCACACAACTGCCTCTTGCTGTGACGAGAAATGAACCGACAGGGCATCATATCGTGCCTCAGATAAGGAGCTGAGGAAGTGGACGCCCAAACTGGTTTGCATACAAAGCCTTCGCATTTCTTCACAACAGATAGCAGCTCCAGATCCTGATTTTCCGGCAGCAGTAAGCTTCTGACGTACGAGCACGAGTAATGTGGACGCGCCTTTAGATTCTGAGTCGACCCCAGGGGTCATAGTGCAACTGAAAGGATTAGGGCAATTGAAAAGAAAAATCCACCTCATCGGGACTAGAAGCCGCTTGTAGCATAGTGCTACCGCGTGCCATCGGTATCTACATAGATGGAAGGATAGTGTTTAAATGCGTTTAAACGTGAGGATGTGGACTGGGTTCATCTGGTTCAGCACAGGACGCAGTTCCTGGTTATTCTGAACACGTTAATGAAAATTAGTGTTCCATAAAAATCTGAAATTTTTATGAGCGGCTTAACGGCTCTCAGATTTTCAAGTATACATGCAGGTCAGGACGTGAAACTGACCACTGCTGTCCATATACGAGGGGGTACCCAAAAGAAACCGAACTTATTTTTTTTAAACTTATTTATTCAAATTTTAAGCACAAACCTTCAATCCCCTTCTAAGTACTCTCCACTTACACTAATACACTTGTCTAGTCTTTTATTCCATTTTTCAAAACATTGTCTAAATTCATCTTTTGAGATGCTTGACAGCGCCTCCGTCGTTTTTTTCCTTCACCTCAGCAACATCAGCAAAACGCTGAAAAAAAGTTTTGATCATTTCGGGACTCTTCTTTCAAAGCACAGCATGCTTCCACGTGACCTTGTTTTTGTTCAGCAGTCGTGGCACGAATTTCGCAGCCACCCTTTTCATTCCCAGATCTTCTGTCAAAATTCGCTGAACTGAGCTCCAAGTCACTCCCGACAGCTCCACAATTTCTTCAATGGTCCGTCGTCGATCTTCCTTGATGATTTCACGAATTTTTTCAACATTTTCATGTGTTCGGGCCATTGCAAAAACGACGATCACACAAAACAGTTGTCACTATAAACTCTGCCGAAACTAGTCCTTACCTTCTGAAGCAACGGTAGTCGGCTTATCGACTCAGGAATGTTAGCTCTATGCGCTCATAGCGGCAAAACGCGGTACTACAAACGCTCTGCCCACAAAAAAAATAGTTCGGTTTCTTTTGGGTACCCCATCGTATAGTGGCGGACTTATTGTTATTGTCGTTATTATTATCATCATCATCATCATAATTTTAACTGCAAATGAGGTTTTACCCGATGGTAGTGGTAATACAATACGACACCACAAAAATAACAGACCACGCTCAAACAAAACACAGCACACAAAACTACACAAACAACAAAGGACACACTACACGCATTGAATACAATGAAAATAACTTACAACTAAAACAAATACAATTACAACTACAATTATATAAATTAATAAAAAAGCATACTGTACACTAAACAGTAACAGTAATGAAATACGGGGGCCGCGCCTTGGCTCAAGCGGTTAGTCGCTGGCTTCCCACCGCGGCGGCCCGGGTTCCATCCCGGGTCTGGTCAAGTGGGATTTGTGGTGGACAAAGTGGCGCTGGGGCAGGTTTTCTCCGAGTACTTCGGTTTCCCCTGCCAATCTTCATTCCACCAATTGCTCCACAATCACCCTCACCTATCATCTGGGGCTGGTACAATAGGTCAGAAGTGACCGCAGTACAAGGGACTTAGTTCCACCCCACTAGCAATAAAAAAATGAAATACATGATGTTATAAACTGATGCACTCAAATTTCACCATGACTACTTGGAGTTGTACCTCCACACCCCAGTACATCTTAAATGTGTGATAGTTAATTAAGCATATGGACAAATTTACTTTTATCGTGTGTAGATCGAAAAGCATGTAAGACTTGAAAATTATTACGTATGGAAATGAGCCCTTGCAATTTGATGTATCGGTGCAAACTTTTCGGAGAAACCTCCTACCTCCATCTTGAGGGCAGAAGAACGAAGAGGTATGTCTTCTGGTATATAACGCCGTGTAGTCCGTTGAAATCGACCGACTCAAGCAGATAGGCTCGTTTCTTTTTGGGGTTATTCCTCTACCATGAATGTGGGGGCCATATGTTCTTCTGAAACGTCGGTTGACTTTCAACGGACTACACGTCGATGTACCCCAGAAGGCCGAAGTATGTGGGAATGTCAGGTCCTACGTTACGTGTTTTGTGGGCTGTAGCCAATTTTAATTTAGTGTATGGATATGAACGTTTCGGAGGAACCTACTGTCTCCATTCTGGATATAGAAAAATGAATTTCAGGAGACATGAAATGTTGGCGTTTCTTCGGTACACTCGTTCTGCTGATAGCTCAGAAAATTTGAACTTACGATTTTTTTTGTGTGTGTGGAAACACACAGACCCTATCTTTGCAATGTAAGCAGAAGAGTTAGTATATTTATGGCTTATTATGTATGAACATGACGTGTTTAAAAGAGGCAGGATCCAGTTGTTGTGTACGTGTTCATCTCTGTTGTAAATATATGAACACGTATTCGTGTGAGGTTTGTCCGTATCGCAGAACAAAAGCCCTCTCTTTGTGCAGACGTCATGCTTCTACATGCCTGGAAGCCGCAGAATTGCGCACCGCACCTAGTGCTTATTTACGTCATTATTTCGACATGTTGAACGAGAATATACAGGGTGTCCGGATTAAACGTATCCAAAACAAAATAAGTATATCTCATATTTCATCCGGGCACCCTTATGGCTTGTATAGGGATGTCATCGCCGATCGTAGTGGCCACGCGGTCTAAGGCATGAGCAGCTTTCGTCCACTCGGACACTGGGGTCGTGGGTTCGAATTCCGCTCGAGGCATGGATGTCTGTGACCGTTTATTATATGTTTATGTTATTCTGTATGTAGGTAGAGGCCTTGCGACGGGCTGATCACCCGTCCCAGGAGTGGTACCGACTGTGCATAGGATTAAGAAAAGGAAAAGCGGCCAAGGCCCAACATAGGGCTGTAGAGCCATAGATAGATAAGGATGTCAACACTAGCCGAGACTGCATTCCGGTGAGTGTACTCCGTCTACTAAGGAAGCGAGGAAGTCGCTGGCTTCTCACCGCAGCGGCCAGGTTTCGATCCCGGGTCTGCTCAAGTGGGATTTGTGGTGGACAAAGTGGCGGAGGGGCAGGTTTTCTCCCAATACTTCGGCTTCCCCTGCCAATCTTCATTCCACCAATTGCTCCACATTCACCCTCAGCTATCATCTGGGGCTGGTACAATAGGCCAGAAGTGGCCGCAGTACAAGGGACTTAGTCTCACCCCACTAGCAATAAAAAAAAAAGGAAGCATGGTTGCATCATCGTCAGTTGGTCACATAGGCAGTTACGCCATCTTAGGGAGTTACTATGTTCTATTTTTTACCACACTTCCGGTATTCACACGCGAGTTGGGAACTTCAGAGATCACAAGACTTTTCTTCCGTAAGGTTGGCTGCACGAGGTATGAAGTTTGCTGATTCTTAACAGTAAATGGGCCTCAGCGTGATTAATGAATTGGGAACGATCCGGTAAGAATTACAGAACTATCCCAGCATTTAGCTGGAGCGAACAAGAGAAAACCATAAATACCTCAGTCAGTATTGCCGGTCTTCGGGCTGACATTTGAGCTCCAAATTTCCCGAACGCGAAACAGAAATGTTAATTATTCTACTGGGAGTTTCGGTAATTGAAGGAGGTTATCTGTTTGACAGAGAATTTCGAGACAAGAAAAACCAGCTGCAAGACTCAACTCGAAACGAACTTTGATATGGCACAAACATTTCTTCATGCCAGTTCGAATGTTTGTAACGTACCACCCTTTCCTCGGTTGTCAAGGACAAATTAAATTTTGAGTGACGTGGGGCCAGTGTATACATAGGTTTGATTTCTATTGGTAAGCACCACGTTGGAATCCGGGCCTGTTACCCCAATTGTCGTGGTTCTACTGAGTCCGTCCAGGCAAATGACAACGCCCTGGATTTATCTGGTTCAGTACAGAGGCTATTGTGATCGCAGTAATGAACCTTCGGTCCCATAAATAAGGGAAATTTCTTGACTATCTGCGAAATTTCAGTTTCTCAAGAATGACTCTCCACCATGGAGTTACACAGATGCATGGGAGAAGTTGTAACACTCTTGGTGAAGGTGATAATTGGAAAACCTGAAGTAAAGGGACATCTTGGGTGACCAAGGCGTAGATAGTGACTCTTGAAAGAAATGATTGATGATTTAAGAGGCCCATATACATACGAGTCTGGCTCGCGAGTTCGTCTCGGCGAGCTTGACTCGGGAGCCGGGCTCGGATTAATTTCACCACAAACGTGTGAGCTGACTCCCAACTTTGCGACCCACACACGGACGAGTTTGGCTCATTGGAACCCGAGCCGAGTCGGACTCGTACTTGTATGGGCCCCCTTTAGACTGCGTTTATCTGGATCAGGGCAGTGTCCAATACGAATTCTTGTAAACGGGCTAGTGTGCCTAGCCTACGGTTCCCATAAAAGGAAGGAGTATCTTGGCCAAATGAGTGACTATCAGCTTCTCAAGAAGGAGCCTCCTCCACTGTATCGACCTTCTGAGAGCCCAGGAGTAAAACTTGTACCACCTGACTTGACATTAAAATTCTCTTAATTTTGGCCACATAGTTTATTCATGTGTTTCGCATGACATCGGTAGTTCATTAATGTGTTTCATATGATCTCAGTATTTTGTTCATGTGTTTCGTATGATCTCGGTAGTTCGTGTTTCATTATGATCTCGGTAGTTTATTCATGATTTCATATGCTCTCGGTAGTTTATTCATGTGTTTCATATGATATCGGTAGTTTGTTCATGTGTTTCGTATGATCTCGGTAGTTTATTCATGTGTTTCATATGATCTCGGTAGTTTGTTCATGTGTTTAGTATGATCTCGGTAGTTTATTAATGTTTCGTATGATCTCGGTAGTTTATTCATGTGTTTCATATGTTATCGGTAGTTTGTTCATGTGTTTCGTATGTTATCGGTAGTTTGTTCATGTGTTACATATGATCTCGGTATAAACTGCCATTTCTGTAAGCAACATTAACGACAGGGCGCAGTGAATTTTATGGGAGGTAGGAACTGAATACGTAAATATAATTCAAACGATCTTCGAATTCCGAAGGGTTACCTGATCAATGGTGTGTCCGTATAGCCTCATGTAGTGGAGAGGAGACGCAACTCCTTAAAGGTCTTCTGTGTAGTTTATATGGTTTAAGGAAGATACTGCAAACTGCCCTACATAACAGTGTGATAACGCTTGTTTACTACATGATAATAAGGCGAACAGATCATAATAATGTGGTTATCACCGCACGAGCCAGGCGATATATGCGTACGAGTAAGTTCCCTTCATGCACATAACTGATCAAGACGCTAAGATAGGTCGTGCCATAGTGTAGGCGGTTAGTCGCCGGCTTCCCACCGCGGAGGCCCGGTTCGAGCCTGGGTCAGGTCATGGATTTGTGGTGGACAAAGTGGCGCTGGGGCAGGTTTTATCCGAGTACTTCGGTTTCCCCTGCCAATCTTCATTCCACCAGTTACTCCACAATCACCCTCACCTATCTTCTGGGGCTGGTACAATAGGCCAATAGTGGCCGCAGTACCAAGTGGACTAAGTGTCACCCCATGAGAGAAAAAAAGACGCTAATATCTGGCCCATGATCCTCCTTAGGGAACTGGGGGTGCATTTCCAAAAGGTTTATCAGGAATTTATCTCCACTCGATAGAGAATGTTTCGAATAGCACTGTGGATTTACTCCTTAAGGCACAGTGGTAACGCTCCCCGTCATCGCTGGGGGGTGGGATACATGGAGAGACCTGATCCCCCAAGTTTGGGGTTAGACGCAGAAGGTTGACGACGATTATTATTAAGAAATGCAAATATGGGTGGTGTGAAACTTGGTCTCTTACATTAAGGGAGGATATATACCGAGGGTGTTCGAGAAAAGGGTGTTGAGAATATTTGGACCGAAGAGAGATGAAGTGACGGAGGTTGGAGAAAACTGCCATAATGAGGAGCTTCATAACTTGTACTCTTCACCAAGTATAATTAGAATGATCATGTCAAGGAGTATGAGATGGGTAGGGCATGTAGCATAAATGGGGGAGAAGAATGCATATAGGATCTTTGTGGGAAAGCCAGAAGGAAAGAAACCACTGGGAAGACCAAGGCGTAGGTGGGTGAGCAATATTAAAATGGATCTTAGAGAGATAGGATGGATTGGATTGATCTGACTCAGGATAGGGACCAGTGGAGGGCTCTTGTGAACACGATAATGAACCTTCTGGTTCCATAAAATGCTGGGAATTTCTTGAGTAGCTGCAGAATTGGCGGCTCCTCCAGAAGGGCTCAGCTCCATGAGTGAGTGAGTGAGTGTGCAGGATTCCCGATAAGTCTTGGTTTTCGAGACAGTCAACACGGGAGCAAACGCGACGGAATCGTTGCGCTGTGCTTACATTTCCAAAGTCGTTAAGTGTGCACTTGGTGAAGTCGAGGTTGGCGTCACGGTAAGTGACTTGAGAAGAGCGCAGATAGTTACGACGGTTTAGTGTTACGCGATGTCTAATATTCGCGGCGCGTTGTTGTCTATGGGGGAGAAAAGTCGGATGTGAAGTAGCTCATTGTTCTCTTTTCTCTGTTTTCAGGACTGAACAATGACGAGCCAACACGAAGGACTGGAAGTGGTTGAGTCTGGGAGGGCCCTCAAAGTGCACACTGACGCACCGCATCTCGTGAGTCTGGGTGGCGGGAGATTAAGTACAGCCGTTACTCTGCATCCACTCCCACAAGGTACAGAACTTAATTCGGCCTTCTGAATATGCTGAATTTGAAGTAAACTGCTCAGAATTACTGGGTTTCCGGACTTTGTCCATTGTCCAGAATTCTAGAAGCTATAAAACGTTTCGGAAACTGGAGCTGTTTCAGGTAAGGGGCGGAAGACGCCTGCTCTGTTGGGTCCCGTAGAAAGAACTAACCTCAATCACTGAATAGTGATTTACACGTTCGTTAGCTCTTTCTAAAGGACCTCACTGGATAGTGATTGAAGTTAGCTCTTTCTAAAGGATCTCACTGGATAGTGATTGAGGTAAACTCTTTCTAAGGGACCTCACTGGACAGTGATTGAGGTTAGCTCTTTCTAAGGGAACTCACCGGACAGTGATTGAGGTTAGCTCTTTCTAAGGGAACTCACTGGACAGTGATTGAGGTTAGCTGTTTTTGAGGGAACTCACTCGACAGTGACTGAAATTAGCTCTTTCTCTGGAACCCAACAGAGTAGGTGTCCCCCCCCCCCTGACCTGAGGATGGAAACGTGTTCAGTTTCCGAGACGTTGTGTTTTCTAGTTTCTAGAATACCGGACAATGGACAAAGTCCGACAACCCACTAAGTATTATACACCATCATCAGAACTTTTTAGAATCTGCTTGAAATAAAGGACTGTGGCTTGGAGCAAGTATGCAAGAGTTGCAACACTGCTTCGGTTTGCAACTAACAGAAGCCACGTTCTCATTAATAAAGGGGGTTGAAGTTGATTCCAGTCCCCCTGGTTATTTGCGATTGCCCAGACTTGTTAGATGCCACATGAAGCTAAGTTAACATATAAATTTTCGTTACGATATCATCATCTTCACGCCAGAAAAGCAACGAATACTGAATCCATCAGAAGGAAACGCACGCTTTTCCTTGACGAAGATCTGCGGTACAGTGGAGACGGAAGGACGGTTGGGTTATGTGGACGAAACTTACATACTTTTGTGGCGTGCATATGGGCACTCATGGAGTGGCAATACAATTCTGTGGTTGCATTGATCAGTAAAATGTAAACGGTTAGTTACAGTAAGTGGCAGAATATATCGAGTAATGCTTTTCAACTAATCGATCTTTATTCTGGGAATCAAATATGATAATTGTACCAGCCCCAGATGATAGGCGAGGGTGATTGTGGAGCAATTGGTGGACTGCAGGTTGGCAGGGGAAACCGAAGTACTTGGAGAAAACCTGCCCCAGCGCCACTTTGTCCACCACAAATCCCACTTGATCGAACCCTGGCCGCCTAGGTGGGAAGCCAGCGACTAACCGCTTGAGCTATGGCGCAGCCTAATATGATACGTAAGTACAATATGTGAGAAAAGGGCTGAGGTTTAACTTATTTCAAAACATGGCTACATTTAGACCTTATACGTATGATTTAAAGGGTTATGTGTTCAGCCACAGTCTCTTTGTTTTTGTATGTCAGGTGCGGAAGTAACCACGATTGGAGCGATGAGTTTTAATTTTCGTTTCCTTGTTTTCTGCATGTGCTGCCGGTCGCAGACATTCACATTATGTCGCCCTAGAAATAGCACAGAACTGTCTTCGAGCGTTTTTATAATACGAAACCGATCTCCGGACTTGCAGACGGTACGATAACATTACTTGCCAAATGTCTACGATATTTTTGGCCGGAATAATTTTAGGAGTCTATGTATTCTTCTGTGCGTTTGTGTCTCAAGTGAAACGTTTTTGTGCTAGGCGAAGATGCAGGGGATAACCAGGTTATATGCAGTGAGAAACCGAGAGACCGAACCAATTACGTCAATCCTAACGCTTCTGATAGGCTGCGCCATAGCTCAAGCGGTTAGTCGCTGACTTCCCACCCCGGCGGCCCGGGTTAGATCCCGGGTCTGGTAAAGTGGGATTTGTGGTGGACAAAGTGGCGCTGGGGCGGGTTTTCTCCGATTACTTCGGTTTCCCTTGCCAATCTTCATTCCACCAAATTCTCCATCATCATAATCACCTGGGGCAGGTACAATAGGCCAATCAGTGGCGGCCGTGCTGAGTGGACCCAGTTGGACTCCACCCCCCACTAAGCTAATTAAAAAAAACGTTTCTGGTTTGTATTTGGGAGGTGTCCGGTTCGAAGTTCGGCCGGAACTCCCACTATTCTGATTTTTTTTTTCTCAGTCCTTTCAGGCAAACGCTTGGATAGTATATTTAAATAGGCCGCCACCGTTTTATTTCTCATCGTTACTGTGTAGTATTCACTGGGTTTGGACATTGGTATTCTTAGAGGTTTTTTTTTTTTTTTGGAGTTCCCAGAGCTTCTCCGGGGATAATGTCATTATTGTACCTGAAGTTAACCCATGGTCTATCATTCTGCACAGTTTACAATTGACCATTCACCAGTTACCTATCATTCTACAATTTGTAGCTAACCCGAGCTATTTACAGCGTCTTAAACATGACCGAAATAAGTTAACAAGTCGAAGTGAGTCCTAGAAAATTTCATTTAGAGTTTAACTGAACGGGAGACGTCTTAGTAACATGTGCTTATGGTTCGGAATGTACTCTGTGCATTCAGGTTTCCCAGGGATTATCCGTTAAACTTGATAATTTGATTGACTTATTAATGTTCCGAGTCGACTTCTGCAAGGTCGGTTATAGACACAACAAGGCATAGGTACTATAATTATACTACAGAGAAAGGGAAACGTAAAGGTAAAAGCCTCAAGGCCAGTTTCGGAAATAGCACAGTGGAAAATTTACCATTTCTTCGTTACACAACAAAGAAAAGTATGAAGATAAGAAGAACAAGAAAAACAATACCAGTAAACGCTAAGGTAGTTACGAGGAAACCAATAAAAATGGTAATAATTATAGCAGTTAAGTAAATCATTTTTACATGCTAACTCAGACAGATACATACATACATACATACATACTTGTATATGTACGTTAAAATACTTCTAATTACTACCTTCCCCCCCCCCTTGGCACTACAGCCCCAATGGGCCTAGGCCTACCTCCATGAACTTCTTCGTTCACTTCGGTTTTTCTAGATCTTAGTTAGTTCGTTAGTTAGTTATTGGAGAGGGTGGGTTTCCCCATGCACTTAGACCTGTATTGGTCCATTGTGCTTCCCTCTATGATTTCTACCAGTCTCTATATCATACCGGTACTGGTGCTTACCATCAGTCCCGCCCAGCCAGCGAGACCGGCTCTACTAGCTGAGAGGTATAGAAATGCTTCCCCCATCTACCGGAGGTATTAGAGACTGTTGTTGGGCGGGAAACATCCGTAATTTGGCTCAGTGACCTCCTTTGAAGATATGAGATTTTTTTACATGCCGTAAAGCTACGACACGGGACCCACGGCTTAAAGTCCCTCCCGGAGGATTTGTTCCCTGAATTTTTCCGCCCTTAAAAATTCGACGACCTCCGCCGGGTATTTGAATCCGCGTACTATGAGTTATGAGGTGGGAACGTTACCTCTAGACTACGGAGGTCGCTTTTCTAGATCTTACACATACGGTAGGACTCCTTGGGCGGGTGATCAGCTCGTCGCAAGGCCTCTACCTGTAGACAAACACAGAAAAACGCACACAAACATCCATGCCCTGAGTCGGATTGGAACCCAGGATCCCGGCTTCCGAGCGAGCGAAAACAGTGCATGCCTTAGACCGATCGGCCACCGTGACCGGCCTAATTACTACCTCACCTTTTTTTATTGCTAGTGGGGTGGGCTGGCCTTATGTACCAGCCCTAGATGATAGGTGAGGGTGATTGTGGAGCAATTGATGGAATGAAGATTGGCAGGGGAAACCGAAGTACTCGGAGAAAACCTGCCCCAGCGCCACTTTGTGCACCACGAATCCCACTTGACCAGACCCGGGATGGAACCCCGGCCGCCGCGGTGGGAAGCCAGCAACTAACCGCTTGAGCTATGGCGCGGCCTTCTACCTTACCTTAGAAAGCATAGACATGTTATGAATGAGAAGGTGTACAAGTAAAGAGAATTTGAGGTTCTAACAGAGGTAGTTATGAAGTTCGCAGTATTAATTGTGATTAGTCTTTTGGAACGTCTGAGTAATACGTAATAACTGTGGTCCTGTGTGTCTATGGCTCTACAGCCCTTGTGGACCTTGGCCGCTTTTTTCAGTTTCTTAATCCTATACATAGTCTGTAGGACTCCTTGGACGGGGGATAAGCCCGTTGCAAGGCCGCTACCTACACAGAACAACACAAGCAGAGAATAAACGCACACAGACATACATGCCTCGATTGGGATTCGAACCCACGATCTCTGTGTTCGAGCGGGCGAAGACCGTGGGTCTAATGTGATGGGCAGGACTGTGGTCCTACCTCGTAGAAAACCCTGCATCGCCATTACAAAGACTATCCCGTTAGTACCGTTTTGGGAAATAATCCTTGTTTATTCTGAGAATCTTAACGAAACACGTTAATACGCGGTGTGGTTAAAATGTATTTTTTTTTTTAGTGTCGAAGCAGGCCGTGCATGTAATTACCATTGTATTTTAGTTAAGGTAAGGAATTAGTTGTGTCGGACTGTACTTGGTGCTACACCCTTCTCTGTTTTAGCGAACATTATCCGTTGTGTTGTACCGCCTTGAGAAAACTTCATGGGAAGGAGTGGTATAGATTTGAGCTAGCAGCACGAAGGCCACTTTTTATGGATCTTTACTCAAGAACGCTGTTACAAACAAAACTATAATGCTTTCTTTTAAGCAGAAGCGTGTTAAGGAAATGCCGAAAGCGAAGGTGTGCCATGCGTGTGTTCCCACAATTACCAGAATCATGTGAACATTTCAGACGGCTCTTGAATTCTCACTGGACTTGTTAAGAAACTGAATAGAACAGAACGCTACCACGCTGTTGGCTACACGTCGAATAGAACAGGACGCTACCACACTGTTGGCTACACGTCGAATAGAACAGAACGCTACCACACTGTTGGCTACACGTCGAATAGAACAGAACGCTACCACGCTGTTGGCTACACGTCGAATAGAACAGAACGCTACCACGCTGTTGGCTACAAGTCGAGGATACGGAGTTTAACTGACAAAACAACAACCACTAACAGCCGAACCCACCTTACACGTTGGTATAGAGGTTAACACTCTGGACTTTATCCGGGAGGCGCTCGGTTCGAATTTTGGACGTAACACCAGCTGTCCTGGTATGTGTTTCATAGTTTTCCTCGGCCCCTCCGAGAGATTGTCCGGGAAGTACCTCGATTAGTGACGGACACTTTCCAAATCCGCCTCACTTAATTTATCAGTAATTACCACCAAACGCCATATAGCAGTGCTCCTCAACCTTCGGGCCCTCGTCTTATAGAAAAAAGAATTTACCGGGCCGCGGTGTGAAAAAGGTTGAGAACCACTGCCATATAGGCTCCATACTGGCATCGTCGTTTGATGAGCCACACAGAACTGGGCTCTGCCTTGTGGAGGGGGGGGGGGTAGAATACCTCCATCGCAGACATGCGAGTTACATAAGGCGATGAAAAGGGAATCCGGTGTCTGGGGGTATAAATGGGCCATCCTGTCACTGGGGAACATAAATACAGAGACCTAGCCCTCCAGGTTGGGGGCTGGACGCGAGAATATATTTTTTTTTTTTTGCAGAATCCAAATAAGTGGAAACCTGATGGTCTAAGGACAAATCTGGCAGAATGTTCCAAGGAAGTTTGTGGCTCAAAAAGGATTGTTTTGCCAATTATGATAAATGATGAACTGCTCTCGTTAAGTTCAGCACCGTGATTAAAAAAGTTTTTCCCGTTGGACATGATCCTGGCTTGCCACTTTCATCCACTTCAGTTCCTAATAACATCCTCTGCCCCCTAAAATTGATTTTTAATATATCTGTTACCCTTACATGTATTTCTTGATCTTTCACATGGCCAGTTCTCGAGAAATATTGCAAGATTATTTGTAATCTTGATATTATATTATTAAATTCCTGCTGGTTGTTAATTAATATCGTTTTTGTATGCTGCAGGTCGAGTAACAATTGGAACCGGACTCGATGTAGACATCATGGTACAGGGAACAGGAGTCGAACCCGTACACTGTCACATCGACAACTTGAATGGAGTTGTGACGTTACATCCGGTAGCAGAAATGACTTCGGTTGATGGTTTGAAAGTAACATCTGCAACACGCCTTACGCAAGGTCAGTAAATGTTCATTTGGACCCGGGATCTCTAGCGGGCTCCAAAGTTTACCCGGAAGGGCGTTTGGGTGCCCTTGAGAATCATAAAACATCGGTAGGCACAGTGCGATGCCTGGAGCTTGTCACCAATCGTTGGGCCGCTCAGGCGGAAGGCCAGTCTAGTCGTGGGGATGCGGACTGGTGGCGGAGTCTACAAGCCAGATATAAAGAGCCCTGTCTTCTGAGATATAATGTCGTGTAGTCTAGTGAAAATTGACCAGTCTTTCCGAAAAGCATAACTCCCACATCCTCAGGGTCGAAGAGTAATGCAGAAGCAGACAGCAAGCTTTTGTTGCCTGTCTCATGCTGGTTTCTTGCTTGACGTTCCTTTATACCTTGAAGATTGAGGCAATATGTTCCTCTGAAATGTCGTTTCACTTTCACCGGACGAAATGCCGTTATATGCCAGAGAACCTCAATTCCAACAGCTTGGGGGGGGGGGGGTCCGCCNCGAAGAGAAACTGGATGAAATCGATTTTAACGTTTTCCTCGTAAATACCTCAGGCGCCTGCGCGGGAGACGGGAGTTTTCAGTTTCCGGTTTCAAGTGGAACTTTAATGTTTGGGTGAAAGCTTTGTCGTACTTCGGGGGCTGCGTCTGCATGGATAACAAGAGAGAGTAGGGTATGTGTGGGCTTGCCGTTTCCAGAACCAAAACTCAACTAAGCGGTAATGGGTTAGACTCCTCCGCCTGAGCGGCCGAACGATTATCTCGCACTGTATGAGAGACTGTTTCTTGTTATTCTCTCATTGCATGTGTTGGCAGTCAGAGTCGATCGTGATTACGAAAAGTATCAGAAGATGGCAGCAACAAACGACAGTGGGAGGTGTGCTTGAGCAGTATTCACCGCCTGCTAGTAAACAGCAGTACCGCTTAGTACAACTTGTGCTCTCAACTTCAGTATCTTAATATTCATGTAGCAATGTGTCTTTACCATTATACAGGATGGTTCTAAAGTATTGTCGGAGTTTCCGTGGCCTATATTTTTCAAACCGGAAACAAAATAAAACTGCTTACGGAATATGAAATTGTAACTGAAAAAGTTTTATTTGTCAATGGTGTACTCGCCGCATTGATGTCTGGGAGAAAATATGACGTCATACCTCAAAACGGCTAACTATTCAAGAGAAAGCAATATGAGTACAAATCCGTTATCAAAACGCAGCATCGTTACAGAATTCAATATGGAGAAGATCCACCTACAGATAATGCTGGTGCGACGTTGGTTAAAGCAAATTCAGACTGGTAATGTTCTTTCTGCGATCGAAACAGTTACACCTCAAATGCTGGAGAATACTCGAAGGGAAATTGAATACCGCTTGGATATTACGTGCTGTGAAAGGCGCGCATGTTTAAGTTGTTTAGCATTCTGCAGAATATAGTCTATAAGTAATAGAACTGTTTGAGTTACGCTTTAATATTCCGTGAGCATTCCTATTTTATTTTTTCCGGTTTGAAAATTATAGGCCACGGAAACGCCGACAGTAATTTAGAGTCACACTGTACTTACGTTCTGAATGTTCGCGGTTACAATTCTAAACTCGAATTTTTGACCATCCATGGTCAAATATTTATTAATTTTTTATATTATTAATAGTTGCAATGTTTCATGCTGTGTTATCTTATGTCTCCTTACTTTGTACTAGGAACAGTAGAATTACGCAGTACTAGGGGCGATAGTATTGGAAAATGTGTCTGAACTCGACTCACGATTTTTCGACTTAACGACCCGTTAAGACGACGTCTTAATACGGGAAGATGTCGGGTACATTGGTTTTGTATGTGACAGCAGAATTTAATACCGGTCTGCATCGAATGAGGATTAATATGCCGCCATAGTATTCAAACTAGAATTGGATACTGACATTTCCTTCACACCTGAGGCATGACACCTCTCCGTTTATTTGGGCGCTGGGTGTGAGGCTGCATTGTGGTACGTGAACCAGACTTATTGTGACCTGTTCCCCAGGGTGTATGCTGTGCGTCGGGCGCTCGAACTACCTCCGATTCAACCACCCAGCTGAAGCACGGCTCATGAAGAGTATCTTGCCCAACACTCGCATATCCATGGTTCCACTCGCCTTGCATCCAGGTGACGTAGTCTGCTGTTACTAGGCGAGTTCGCAGTCCTGCGCAGTACCTACTTGGCTTGCTCATGCGCGTGAAGCAATTCCAGAATAGCTGGGCGGACTCTCATGAATTTAAAGAATTTTGCGAAAACATTTGAGCCATTTGAGTTCGCATTTAGTTTGGACAAGTTCGGTGATCATTTTACATGAAAGACGTACATGTATCTCCCTAATATTATTACCGGAGAGAAGCATGTTTCAAACAGAAGTTTTAGAGAAGTAATTCCTTTTTACTTCCAGTATAAGCCGTCCTTTCTATGCAAGTTTTAGAGCTCCCGAAATAATGAAACAGTGGATATTATGAGTATACTGTACTAGAATTCAGCACGAAGTATGATCATTTGTACTGTTAACTTCCTCGTCTTTCTCCCATATTCCTTTTCGGCCCTAGTTGTTACCGAATGATGCGTCGAGGCTGACGTGTAACCCACGAATAACACATATGTAGTCACTCGTAAACTGTCTCCTTTGTATAGTATTCTATACTTCATGTATCCACATAAAGAAAATATCAGTACCCACAGAACAAACACGATATACTGAAACAAAAGACCGCTCGCTCGTTCGTGACCTACATAACTTGTTCTTGCAACGTGTTAACGCTGGACAGTTCGTAGCTATGGTAACACGAAATTGAACAGTGGCCGTGATAAATCTAAAAGCTTAAAAAACTTAGAAAACGCATATTTACTCGCCAGCGACGGTTTTCAGAATATAATTGCAGCCTTATTGAGTTTACACTGTGTTAAAACCAATTTTGTTTTATTCTTTAATGTAGTGCTCTGTTATAATAGACTTCGAAGCATATATTAAACAATTCATGTATAATTCTTTTCCTTATTTATGAATACATAAATTTAATTTATAATGTATAGTGACAGAGAACACTGAAGCCTTAGGAATTGTTTATTCACTCAGTATGTCTGTGGTATTGATGCTACTTGCAATTTGAGTATCACATAACTGAATAAATTGAATATGATTTAAAGTTTGTTTATTAGAAGAGTTCATCGTAGTGTTAATTATTTCGTTTATAATTCCTTCTTTTAAACGCACCTGTTCAGCTTACATGGTGTACTTGCACAGTCTTATTACGGATGTTAATCGATGTATAATTCCGTATCAATATCAAAGACGTTTGTATCTACTTCGAATCGTTTTGTTTAAAGGCCTTTAATCTCGAAGTGACTAACAACATACTGTGTACTGCATTTGTTTAAGACAAAGTTGGTCCTGTGTTTCATTGAACACTGCGCCATTAAGACGTATGGTGTAAGTATAATTAATTACACGTATCCTTAACGTCGACTGTAGATGCTGAGTGGTCCGGTCGCTTTACTCCAGGGTATAAAGCCCCTGGGACCCGTTAGATAGCAAGTTGGGTGGGCTCCAGAGCTGGTCTGGACGCAGCGGCGGAAATTGCTGCCCCGATAGTCTCTGTTCTGACGAAGTATTATTAGTAGTACGTATGTAAGGTACATAAATTATAATATAAATTGTACTTTTGTTTAAAACGTTTTCAGGCGCTGGTATTTTAAATAAAAATTTCGTTTAGAACATTCGTATTGCTTGCACTTCTGTTTTGATCACTCGTACATTTTTCGCTTCCTAATAACAAAGTGAAACATCTTTTATAGTTTCCTCTCATGGACAGACTACGATTTTTCTGTACCATCAAACAAATTAGAACGCATTTGAAATCACGCTATGTATCGATACGTTGAATCAATATCGAATACTTAACCGTATCGATTTATCAAAACCAGCTGACATTCATAACTCAGTTACAGGTTTGAGGTAAACCGAACTACTTACGCGACTATCAGTATATCAGCATGAAAATTAAACTGCTGACGTCGAACTAGGCAGCCGTAGTTCGAATCCTTGCAGGAACAAAATGTTTCATTTAGCCTCCACGTCCGTAACTGACTAAAGGCCACCCAGCCTTCTATACAGTGGGTACGAGGGGTATTGCGGCCGGAGCGTGAAGCTAACCACTCGTCTATCTAATGCGAGGTGAGGATGCCTGGAGCTTTACTTCCACCTGGCCTATACGCCTTCGTAGTGTGGAGGTTAGACACAAGAACCACCTTGTTTTGTATCTTTACCAGACTGTTGTTGTAGGTACGGAAGGCACTGAAGGATTTGCTCTGGAGAGAAAACCACCGATGGCACCGCGACGTTCCCCTAGGGACAGTTGGGGTGATATGAGCACCAGCAGTGAAGACGGTTGTGTTCTGGGCAAAGTGTCACGCTTTGAGCTGATGGCCCACTCTCAGAACAAAGGTGTCACAAATCGTCTCCAGCATTTCTCGCCCAAAGTGTTTCCTGCCGGATGTCCTACTGCGAATTCACCTGCCAGCGCCGTACTGGGCCCTTCTCGTGCCTCACCTGTAACACACGTATCCCCTCTAACAAACGGAATGAGCGGGAGGAGCAGTACCCCCCAGAACTCAGCACCAAGCTCACAAACCATCACCAGTGTCCAGAACGGATTTTCCTCTCGGTCAAGAAGTGCTACACCAACTGGCCTCCCTCACACCTCACACATGTTTAGTAGCACGCCGTTAGTGAATGGGACCACTGCAAGAAGTGTTACCCCTTTGTGCAGTATTCACGGTTCCAAACTAGTCACAAACAGAACGCCAGTTGGGATGTCCAGAAGTGTTACGTCCAGCCCAGCGTTCGACAGGAGTGTCCACAATTCTGATCGGTCCATGGGGTCAACAGGGTCTCTATCTGGAAGTAACGAACCTTCTTCTTCCTTCACCAAGTCTTCAAATTCCAGTTATGGACCTTCAGTTGGATATTCAACTCGCCTCACAACCCCAAGTCCAGCCTTCAACAGGAATCCACTCCCTTATTCTCCAGGAAGTGCATTTAGAAGTGTGACTCCGTCACCGCCTAGAAGCACCGGTTTGGGTGCGTCGTCTACACCAGTGGGGCACAGACGGACATTGTCGGCGGGGAGTGGAGATGTGGCAGACCCCAATCCGCGGGCAAGCTTCACGTCCAGCAACTGTAGCAGCCTAGAGGAGCTGACAGCAAGGAACGATGAACTTGAGCACAAGAGGAAGCAGGTACGTACTGAGAGATTGAGGCTGCCAGGGCGGTGAAGATTCATGTTGTGTTCTAGGTTATGAAACCGCGTATTAGCTTAGTACATTGTTACCAATGTTTCGGAGGAAAATCTACCTTAATATTCATGTTGTCTTCTAGATTATGAAACCGCGCATTAGTCTGGCACATTGTTACCAATGTTTCGGAGGAAAATCTACCTAAATATTCATGTTGCCTTTTAGGTTATGAAACGGCGCATTAGTATGGTACATTGTTACTAATGTTTCGGAAGAAAATCTACCTTAATATTCATGTTGTTACCAATGTTTCGGAAGAAAATCTACCTTAATATTCAGGCATAAAGACCAGACCTTACAAGGCATCAGTATTAAGGTGTGTCCATTATAATTATCATTTTATAGTGGGATATCCACCGCTTAATACTTTCAGTCGATTAACTCTTTTGGATTAATGGATAATGTAATATGTTAGCACAGAGGTTTAGAGACGTCACCCACATAAAATCAAATTTTCAGTGCTCTTTTTTTCTCACTTAGGGCCTTCATTTCATTACGTTTCTGGCTGTCACGCCCCCTGTAAATATCAGGTTTCTCTGACAAGACGGTATTTCGCTTTATTTTCTCCACCAACAGACTTTGGTATATGTAACTGAGCTCTTGCACAGTGCCTTCTGTGTGTGGCCCCGCAAGGAGCTGTGCCAAGTCACGATTTCCACGTACTGTTTTAACAAGTATTCTCGGAATTTTTTAATGGCATGTTTGTAGTATTATCATAAAGCTATAGTACTCTTTCCAAAATATCTTCGAGGCTGCACCATCATCAGTGACAGACACATGTAGATTCTGTTTTCAACCTACGATAGGGACCTACCTATTCGAGGCTTGACAGACCCTCAGAAATGTTGGCAGAGTGTACATCACTATTCTAAATTCACAAGATTTTAGTCATTCATCAGTTGCTCTACAGCCCTTTGTTGGGCCCTGGCCTCTTCTTCAGTTTCGTAATCTTTTTTTTTACACAGTCCGTAGGATTCCTTGGACGGGGGATCAGCTCGTCGCAAGGCCGCTACGTACACACAAGACAAACACAGAAGAAACGCGCGCACAGACATCCATGCCTTGAGTGGGATTCGAACCCACGATCCTAGCTTTCGAGCGAACCAAGACTGTTCATGCAACTGTTATTGGCAAAATTCACAAGATATGTAATTCAAATTTACATAAGCTCTTTCCTCGTAAGGCACAAATGTATAGAGCGGTATTTTCTGGTAACACGATATACGTACATAACTAATTAATTCAGTTGGGCAGAATGCTGCTTTAAAATCTGGTAGTCTTTCAACTAGCCGAGAACTTCTCCCCCTCTTATGCAACCCGAAGGCTGCTGCCCCCCCCCCCAAAAAAAATGTAAAACCTTAACTTGAATCTGCAGTCTAAATGGAGGTTCTAAACATTCATATTGTTGTAAAATAATGTACAAAAGACCCTCCCCCCCACAACTGCTCCCTGTCCTCAGCCACATGAACGTACTTCACCCTCCTCCGCCATATTTATCAAGATGTATATTAATATTATCCTCCCATCAGAAGCTGACACAGCACAGTCGGTGTAGCGACTGGGCTACAGGCCGAACTCCCGAGGAGTTAGGGTTCGATCCCCGGCAGGGGCGAGACATTTCTTTCTTCCCTACAACAACCAGACCGGCTCTGGATTCTATCCATCCTCCTTGACTATGGTTACGGGATGCTGTTTCTTCGGGGTAAAGTGGCGGGGGCGTGAAGCTGACCACTCACCTCCATTTAGTGTAGAGATTAAGGTCGGCGGAGGTATACTTCCACTCTATATGCTTTCAGTGCGTGTTGCTTGATTAAACCCAGGGATAACGTTACCTTTACTCCCATCTATGTCCAGGTCTTCAAAGCGGTGTCTTCCCTTCAGGTTTTGAATGAATTTCAGTTGCGGTCTATTAATGTTCTTACGAGAAAGAAAGTAGTTCCGATGAAACTTGAAGTAAGGGAGCCTAGAAGCATAGCCACGAGAGTTCTTACTGTTTCCGTGTTAGGTATTTTCAGCATAAAATCGTATCGGTTCAAGATTGTAGACATATGGGACAGCTGTAGACCTAATTTGAATAAGATCGGTAAGTATTAAGGTGGAATGCGTTCCGCTGTACTGCCGTCAGCCCACCCATATAGAATTATTGTGTTTCTGTACTTTAACCATCTTCCTGTTTTTATTTTAAAAACACTACGTTTTGGAGACTGGATTCTGTATCCGTCTTAAGGTGGTACCTACTCAGTTGGACCCACTCGATAGAGCTAGTTCCCGTCTCCGGAGATACAAATGAATAAACAGAAACAGGACGATGGATAACGTCCAGAAATACAATAAAATTATTAATACACCATCGTCACAAACGTTTATATATTAAGTAAAACAAAAGCTTCAAGATTACTACCTTCCAGGATATGACGCAGTGTAGTCTATTATAAGTTTGTGGACGTTTCGGAGGAACGTGAAGATCGATACGGTACTTCTTCCGAAACGTTGGTATACTTATACCAAGGTACACATCCTCATATCCTGGAAGACAACAGTCTCCGTTATCACCGTCTTATGAACATCAGATTTCACAAAACAGAGCTTACGTATTTTAATTTTGGGGTGCGGGAGGTGAAGCTGTTGCTAGACCGAAGAGACGGATGCCTCTTGGCGTCAAGTCTGTTCATTTCGTATGGCGTAACTTCACTTCGCGGTAGCGCTGTTCAGAAACCCCACAGCACACCGGCATCCATACTAATGAACAAAACATCAAAATTCCGGTCATATACAGTAAACCCCCCCCCCCCCGCTAAACCTTCTTTCTCTTCTCATAACAGGGTCCGTTTCTTGCCCCTTTTACCTTCACTTCCTCATTCTTTACCCTCTCTGAAACGCGTGTCTCTACCAGAAGAACGGGCGGTCACACAGGGAAACTTCAACGCAGGAGAATGTTTCTGTCTCGCACAATACCACCCTCTCCACTTTCTCTTCCCCCTCCACCGTCTCATCTTCGTGGAAATCAGAACGTTTGTAGTGGCGTTTCCTCCATATCGCTGGCCGACCGCCATGATGTGATTAAGTACTACCGTTGCGCTTTCCGTGAACGCGTGAAGGCAAGAGAGTGCCGCCTACACATCCCATCTTGCCAGCCTTTAAACTGCCGGTAATATTTCAGCCGTGTTACTGACATGAAACTTGAACCCTACACTTTATATACCACTACTTGATGCGACATGAGCCATACGGACGTCGTACGACCCATATCGCTGTGTGTTCCAAGTCTTAGCTTTCATACGTGACGACATGAGACATCTACCGTACGACACTCGGAGAGCAAAGAAATGTATCTGGTCGATCTAGTGTGAAAAGGAGGTCGTACTGCAAAAAAATCGTACGACATTTTTCTGTACGACCGATGTCGCTGTATGTGTTCCTACACTTAGGCATTTGAGAACAGGACGCTGAAGGTGATATTTGGATCTACAACAAAGGGAAGTAACGGCGAGTATGGGAAAATTACATAATGAGGAGCTTCATTTTTACGCTTCACCAAATGTTATTAGGGTGATGAAATCGAGAAAGTTGAGATGGGTGGAAAATGTAGCGCGCGTGTGGCACATGAGAAATTAGTGCAGAACTTTAATCGGGTATTTTGAAGGAAGTAGGTTACCTGGGAGACCTAAGCAAAAATGTACGACCGCATCTTTCCTCTTTACGATTAACCATTCTCTGTGTTACGATAGCCGGTCTCCAGGCTGGTATGTAACCAGGGATATCCCCGAGTATACCGTAGGAGTGGTAATTTACTCAGCCGTGACGTACAGTGAGATCGTCTTGGAGCCTACCGAAGATCATTCAGCTGACTAGACGGAAGGGCTGATACTGGTAGCAGAACTGACAAGCCTGTGGTCAAATTGCGAAAAAAAGAGACTCCGTGGCTTTAGTGCGCAAGCGAACTATACCGACCGGGCGACCGATGCTTGTCGGCTAGTGCCAACTAGTGGATAGAGGGTGTCGCGTGGTTGGCGCAACGACTCCATACGGCCATTAATTTCGGTTTTCTAGTCCGGAGCCGCTATTTTTCCATTCAAGTAGCTCCTCAATTATCCTCACGAGACTGAGTGGACCCCGTTCTAGACCCACTACTCAGAAAATCTGGTAGGCCCAGGTATCGAACCCGGGACCTCTGGATCTTTAGCCTGGAACTCTGACCACTAGACCGCAGAGGCGGTCTGTGAAATTGCAACAGATGCTGGAAATGCCGTCTGTTTTTATACACACATCCCTGGCATCTCCGTAGAAAGTTTATATTCACGCATTATTTTTTCGAAAATGGACTAAACTTGGAAAACTTTACATTTCAGACTTAGAAATATTTGCCTTCAGTGCAAGGCACCCGAAGGAGAATGTTAAAGCATAACTGCGACTTAATCCGACTTCTCTTAGGTGAAAACTTGACGTTTCGATTTTGGTTTTCTTGAATCGGCACTTGACTTAGAGAAGAACAACACTAGAGAACATTTTCAGCATATGTTGTGGTCTGTATTTTATTTGTGATATGTTGTGTCCTGGGCTTGACCATTCCGCCAGTAGACCGTATCTCCGGCGGACACTTAGGCGGGAGGAGCGGCAAGCGCTTCCGTCTAAACGGCTGGGCAATTTAGGGAAGATCTGAGATGATCGCATCCTTCCTTACCGAAGGAAGTATATAAAATTTGCAGCTGGGAAATTCGATCATATTCCGTTTTGGGTTAAGGGATATTGGTGAACGTGCATGAAATCGTGTTAGGAACGGACATATTTAAGGCAGGGCGGGCAACACAAGAGGAGGAAACACAGAAAATTAGATAAAAAATAAGTTGTTTGTTTCTTTATTGTTGTGTTCTTCCTTCTCGTATTTACTTTTTCATTCACTATTATCTTAGGTCCCTTCTCATAATCGCGGCGATCACAAAGGAAAGTTGCAAGAATGCTTCTGTTACCGTCATCTGTTCGCATGTAGTAACTCGACAGCCTGTGAAACAATTTTCATGAAATTTCTATATCCGAAAATTTTACCGAATCTTTTCGGCACTTCCCCCCCCCCCATGGCACTACAGCCCCAGTAGGCCTAGGCCTACCTCCATAAACTTCTCCGTTCACTTCGGTTTTTCTAGATCTTACACATTCGGTAGGACTCCTTGGGCGGGTGATCAGCTCGTCGCAAGGTCTCTACCTGTACACAAACACAGAAAAACGCACACAAACATCCATGCCCTGAATGGGATTCGAACCCACGATTCCGGCTTCCGAGCGAGCGAAGACAGTGCACGCCTTAGACCGCTCGGCTACCGTGACCGGCTTCGGCACTTCCTAATTCTCGTTAAAATCCGACAACACTAACAGATATTTTACGAGAAGACCTAATTGCCTTTCTGTGCGCGTTTTGACTTGTTAAATATTTAAAACAGCGAAAAATGTTCCAAAGGAGAATCACGTCTTATGCCACGCACGTGTTTTCCGTCTTATATGAGGGAACCCTCCAGAATTCTTTGCGTTGCGTACCTTTCCTACATTGTTCCTCCAGTCATTCTTCATGGAACGCAGTTTAGAAATGAGTTTATAGAATTATCTGGCGAATGGCATTGAAATACCATATTTCGGCCTTTCATGCGGTTGTTGGTGAAATGATGTCTTAGATTCCAGCAACTGCGAAGCTTATGTCGGCAAACAAAAGATCATTGCTTACTTTAAAAACGCGTGGGAACAGATGTCTAGCCCTGCGAATGGAAGTTAATGGACTAAACAGTTTATAAAGCGCATAATTTCACACAACAATTTCCTGTTTGCAGAGCGGTTTTGCGTTAATTTTTAAAGTACAGGGGTAACCATGTGTAGCATGTGTTTTAATATTAAAAAGCAGTGAATTTTGCTTACAGAGCATATTTATGGATTTCATGTGATATTCAGAAAAAGACTGACATTTCCCTAAACAGCATTTAGCCTTTTCAAATCTGAAATTCCTCGAAATAATATATAAAAATTCAGTTCAATTTAGAGTACCCGTTGCGTCTCCGTTAGAAAGACCGATCTAGTGATGTTGCTTAGAGAAAGAGTCGCGTATTTTCAAACTCATACAGCATGATGACAAGAAAAGTAGTGGAAAGGTACAAAATTAACCCTGGGCTTAACTAAGTAAGCACTACACCATGAAGACGTATGGGCGAATGGATGTATAGATCCACGTATTCTTCGCCTCGGAATTAAGCGGAGGTGAGTGGTCAGCTTCAGGCCTTGGCCGCTTTATCTCCGGGGAAAGTCCCGGGTGGCCATTAGATAGGTTGGGTGGGCCCCAGAACCGGTCTCGACGTGGAGAGGAGAGAAATCTTGCCCTCTTCAGGGACTCGAACTCCAACCCCCTGGGCTGGCCAGCCCGTAGCCAGTTCGTACACCGACTGCGCTCTCCCTGCTCAAATGAAAACAGTCTAAGGGCAAAGTTCATAGTTATTGTGTTAGAGCAGATAGTAATATTGTTACCACTGTGCCTTATTATACGTAGATTGGTCTGTATAATGCAAGCGCAATATACGTGGTAAGTCATTAATTTCGTGGACTGTGGTTTTATCGCATCATATTACAAGGTATTCACTTACATTTACGCAGATCCACATCGGCCCTCAAAATAGTTGCCGTTGGCCGCTGTGCAAGTCTGCCAACGTTGATATAGCTACCGAAACATATTGGCGGGAAATTCCCGCACAGCGTATATTGTGGCAGTGACCACCTCCTCGGACGACCGAAATCTACGGCCACGTAGCTTTGTTTTCACGCGGTGAAAGAGAAAGAAATCGCAGGGTGCGAGATCAGGTGAGTATGGAGGGCGTGGCAAAACGGTGACCTGTTTCCTTGCCAGTTCCTCTTGGACAAGAACAGAGCGATGTGCAGGGGCGTTGTCGTGTAGCAACAGCCAATTCTTCCTGCATCAAACGTTTCGCTAGAGGATTTGCCTAGATTTGGCAGAACTTGATGTTTGCCCTTTGTTCAAACTGCCACATTTTCGATTTCCGCCATTTGCATTTAACTGCAGTACACAATAGAGGTCGTAGTTCTACTTACACTGTTTGCACACAACTGCTTCTTGCTGTGACGAGAGATTAACTAACAGGGCATCATATCGTGCCTCAACCTATCTGCAATAGTGCACTGCAACGACGCTTTGCGGCCAGTCCACGAACTTACTGACTGTGGTGGATATCTAATATGTAGGAATAGAATACTTACATTTTGCTTCGCATGGTCTTCAGTAAGATCACAATTCGGATCTAAAGCAGTGAAGACCCCGCTGAGCTTCATTTCCCTGCTGTGTAACAAAAGGGTTCACTTCCCAACGCCTTACAAAGCTGCTTGCATGTATGGGCACTGCTCGGGAACCTCCAGAGCCATAGTCTCCTGTTCCTCTCTTTTTGTATGGGCCTGAAAGGGTTTAGATTCGGGATGTTGCAGGCACAAGAAGCCAGAATGCGGGAACAAGAGGCGGAGCGGCAGGAGCGAGCGAGGCTGGAGGAGATCCTGAACATGTGTGCCGAATACGAACGACAGGTGCAGTGCGAGAGGCAGCAGAGCAAGCCGCCCCAGACGCCGACCCTGCAGCAGAACCGGTACAGTATGCTGACTTGAATGTCTTCTGGCACGTGACGTAGTGAGGTTTGCAAGTTTTTTTTATTGCTAGTGGGGTGGGACTGAGTCCCTTGTACTGCGGCCACTTCTGGTCTATTGTACCAGCCCCAGATGATAGGTGAGGGTGATTGTGGAGCAATTGGTGGAATGAAGATTGGCAGGGGAAACCGAAGTACTCGGAGAGAACCTGCCCCAGGGCCACTTCATCCACCACAAATCCCACTTGACCAGACCCGGGATCGAACCCGGACCGCCACAAAGTGGCCGCAGTACAAGGGACTTAGACCGACCCCACGAGCAATAAAAAGAAACCACGAAAACATGGTGAGGATGGAGGTATAGTTCCACTATTCTTGACCTCGGTACTAGATAGAGGTGAATAATCAGCTTCACGCCCCGGCCGCTTTACCCGTAGGGAAAGAGCCCCCCCCCGGTACTCATTGGATAGGAGGCTGGGTGGGCTCCAGAGCCAGTCTGGACGCCATAGAGAAGTTAACTTGAATATATTGTTTTCATGTCTAATCACCGTCCTTCTGATCTGTTCCTTTAATGTGTAACCCGAAAATTCATAACAAATTTAATTTATGCTGTTTATGTCTGTTTTCCTTTGCATTTTTGTCAGTGCCCATGCATCAGTATGTGTAATATACACAATAACAGGGATTCCAAAATTAGATTAGATGTCAGTTTCACGTATAAAGGCGTGTCCACATTGCTCGTGCTCGTGTGACTCGCTATGCTCGCGAGTAATGTGGACGAAATGACAAGTCACGGGACAAGCAAATTTAAAAATTGTAGCCAATAAATGAAAATACGTCTACAGCCTATACACACTACGAGTAAATATACGGATCCTCACGCGCCGAACCCTGGCGAGCAACTGAAGTAGTGTGGACGAAGTTTTACGGGCACAAGTAAAAGCCAGACAAGTCTCCCCACGAGCACGAGTAATGTAGACGCGCCTTAACACAGGTACTAGAACTGTCCTTCGACATCCGCTTTATGTTGTATATTATCATACGGCCTTAGGCAGGATGTATATGTATAGCTTGTCCTAATTCCTGTGTTGGCTTAGTTGATAGTGCAACGTTATCTTCCTGTGACAGTGCTGTGAAGTGGACATATTGTTTGGCTTGGAAGACAACACCTTAGTTGCCTTGAAGTGCCTCAGCTGCCTTGATGGTTTCAGGATTTACGCAGTTCTATTGTAGGCCCATTTCGTTCAGTTCATAAAAGTAAAAAAAAAGTGAAGGTATCCCTGTAACAAGCCGTGAAGGCCCATAGGGTTGTGAGACGTTGAGGCTCCCACATTTTCTAGACAATCGGCTCATAGATGGCGGTAAGGTTGTCAGCCCTGCGCGCCGGCGACCCTTTACCCCCAAGAATATTCCTTATTAATTATCTACGTAAGACTACACAGTGCTGGCTATCATACCTGTGGAAGCGAGAGACCATGGTGCAGAAGAAGCAACAATACTGCAAGACATGTGGCCAATGAACAATAATATACTGACTAATGACAAAGATTGATATATATATACGTCCATTCAGATGATGTGCTGTTACGTTTAGGTGTTACATTCTGGAAAGTGTGCGAAGGGTAAAGGTAAATCCATCATAGCTGCCACCTCGAGCTGGCGGCACTGATTTTAAGTTTTAAGCCATTTCACTTTTACGTTTACTCAGTCTCTGTCAGTTTCAAGTAATGCACTTAGATTTACGTGACACAGGATTCGTATTGTGTGTAGTCTTTTGAATTATGCCTTCACGGGTACCGCCAACTGTTGGGAAGAACATACTGCATATCAGACTACACTGTTATAACTGAGCAGATCGAAGTATGGATGTGTTTGAAACAAAGAAAGAAGAAGGGTGCACTAGATTTGATCCTGAAAGTAACTTTGCCTTCATACAGTGCACCTCTAACTTATTGACGTTTCAGCAATAATCTAGTCATATTGGCTTCGTCAGATGTTTTTTGCAGGTTCTAGTATTAGTTCCTGCTTGAAATAGCCTATCTGATATTCCAATTTTTTTTTAATTCGCTTAGTGGGGGGTGGAGTGCAACTGGGTCCACTCGGCACGGCGGCCACTGATTGGCCTGTTGTAGCATGCCCCGGGTGATTATGATGATGGAGAATTTGGTGGAATGAAGATTGGCAGGGGAAACCGAAGTATTAGGAGAAAACCCTCCTCAGCGCCACTATATTCCAGGTTACTTTTATAGTGTTTGTGCAGCATAGGATGTTTCAGTCATGTGCTAGGGCTGACTGTGAGTGAAGATGTGTTGAAAATGTGTGTCAGATATGAACGAGATTTCTGTCAAAGAAAACATAGAACGATAACGGCCCTTTATTTTTTTATTGCTAGTGGGGTGGGACTAAGTCCCTTGTACTGCGGCCACTTCTGGCCTATTGTACCAGCCCCAGATGATAGGTGAGGGTGATTGTGGAGCAATTGGTGGAACGAAGATTGGCAGGGGAAACCGAAGTACTCGGAGAAAACCTGCCCCAGCGTCACTTTGTCCACCACAAATCCCACTTGACCAGACCCGGGATCGAACTTGGGCCGCCGCGGTGGAAAGCCAGCGACTAACCGCTTGAGCTATGGCGCGGCCTTGAGCACCACATAACCTCCAACTTGCATGACGGTTTGCTTGCACACGCTTGGAAAAATCAAGCGCTGACAGATTTACTTCAAGCCATGACAAGCACTCTACATGTCAGATAAGTCTTCCAACCTTCCAACACGCTTCTTCTCAGCTTCAGATCCAAGTCTGCATGCACATCTTACAGCAAAACAGAAGTGTGTTGGTGGCCATTATGGCAGTGCAAGGACTTGCCATTCTTGCGAATGGCAAGAGTTGAGAAATAACAGACATGATTTTGTAAGATTTGAGGTTTTCACGGCGGTGACTATGAAGAAAGCAGTCTTCTGGGATGTGGCACCGAGTAGATGTGATGTTAACCGACGTTTCAGAGGAACGTATCTCCTCCATTTTCTTATGTTTCCTTCTACCCTGAAGCTGGAGGCGATACGTTCCTCCTAAACGTCGGTTAACATCACATCTACTCGGTACCACATCCCGGAAGACTGCTTTCTTCAGACAAGATTTTGTTTGAAAAAAGTGAAAGGAATGGACCACGTGCAAGATGTAGAATAATATTAGGAAGGATATTTAAGAAGTATGGCTTGATGGTGTGGACTGCGTTCAAGCTCTTCCGAATGGGACTCAGTGATGGGTTGTTATGAACACGGTTCTGAACCTTTGGGTTCCACGGAAGGTGGTAAATTTCGCGACTGCCTGAGAGCCTGTTAGCGTTTGAAGGACTTTGTTCCATCTTGTTGGTTCATGTTTCGACGTCCGAATTCCTTTTTTGTCTTGTACTTGGCTTCTGTTGTTTATTTTATCCATGGGAGCATAAACTTCTTCTAAGTTACGTCTGAGACTAGCCGATTAATGCAATTTAGGGAAATAGTCGCTGTCGATAATGATGCTAAACACCTGAATACACTCTTCACGCAAAATGCATAGTTTTCTTAATGTTCAAACAGGTGGTAGGCCTGTCTCATAATGGCGTTTCGGAGGAATGTACTGTTTGATGCTTGTTATTTGTTTGGCTTACTGTTCAGTCCAGAAAATAGAGAATGTGTTCCGAAACGTCGGTATACTTCACCGTCGTCATATACCACGCGGTGATACCCTTCATAATCACTGCCGTGAGTGCTCATAACTACCAGTTAGCTCTATATTCATATGGCTTCAGTAGAACTGATAATGGCCAATAGATCCCGTATGTAGTGAGTCTAGAAACGATCAGAAGTTGTTGTGGGGGAGTGGGGTCTGTTTCTGACTGCAATATTCTATCTGCGTCACGTGTGACCCAGCTGTCATTTTCAATGGAGTATAATTTTCGTGGCTGGGGGAGGGAAGAGAGTAGCTTACGCCTTGTGCCTCTCGGCTGAAAGGGGAGAAAATGCTGTACTGTATAGAGATAATTCTGCTGGTTTCAGAGACTTACGGACGGGACTAGGAGTGACCAAAATGGACTGGTATGAGTTTCTTACATCCGTTTTGAGAAGCTGCAAGATCCGACCCCCTATCGCCCAAATAACATTTCATGAAGTTCAGTAAGATGTTCGTTAAACAGTTTTCTCCGTCATCCTGTTACTTCCTGTCTCTTCGGCCCAAATATTCTCTGTGATTTGTTTTCAAACACATTGAATCATGTTCTTCCGTTTTGGCTAGAGACCAAGTTTCACGTCCATATACTCGTATAATCGTAAGGGTTACTTTTTTATGGCGAGAGGCTGGCGTAACCCATTTCCCTGCTCGGAACCAAAACTGTGGGAACACGTCTTTGTCACAGTGCGTAGAAAATCTAAGCTTTGAATCAGCGATGCAGTGTGTGTAGTTCTCTGTATAACGTATATATTGGAACGCATTAATTTATGTAAATGAAATCTGTAACTTTGACTTCGTTTTTGAGATTAACAGACTTGTTAATGGTTAAGAAAACTGTTATTAGCACCAGACATGCAGAAGGCGTAAAGTCATTGATCCTAACAAACGCATATATAGCAACGGCGCAAGAACTGTCTGTGCTCAGTAAAGGCCCGTACTCGTGCTCGTGTGACTCGCTATGCTCGCGAGTGGTGTGGACGTTATGACAAGTCACGAGACAAGCAATACGCGCCGCACCAGCCATTGGTTCGTGGGGCTCCGCTTGTTGTCGGTACATGAAGGGGTTCGCGACAAGCCGCCCGAGTCATGTGGACGATTACGAGCCTTGATCAGTCGACTTTCTGCACTAGCGCGGAACATGGAGTGGACGAACAATTCCACGATTAACTTCATAAAAGTTTACGAAAAACACCCGGTGCTGTGGGATGCTACCCACTGTTTATATAAAGTGAAACAAAAAAAAAACTGAAGCGTGGGATTCAATCGCAACGGAACTTAGTGTAGTCGTGGCCGAACTGAAAAAGAAAATGAAGAGTTTGTTAGCTACATACCGGAAAGTGCGTCAGAAGCTTACTGCTGCCTGAAAATCGGGATCTGGAGCTGACGAAGTGGACGCCCAAACTGGTTTTCATACAAAGTCTTCGCATTTCTTCACGACAGACATCAACCTCGGTGGACAATCAACACAGAAGTAAGTAAAACTAGTTTCATAGCCGAAACTTGTAATTTACATAATATTTATTTTGGAAGAAAATCAAAGCAGGAAAAATGTTAACTCATTCACGAAACGTAGGTGTGTTCACGCCTGGAACATTTTAATTAGAGTTACAAAAATATTATAAAATATAGGTAGACATTCACATAAGTAGGTACTTGAACTGTGCCTATGTAAGTACGTAGTTATTAGTACCTAGGTATCTGGTAACTGAATAATAAGAACAAATTCTTGAATTTGAAATTTTTGAAAAATTATTGATAATCAACTTGCCATGGCACTCTCCCATCTTCGGACATGAAATAAGCAGCAAATTCATCTCTAATGTCGTTAGCAGTCTGAGTTGACCGTCGCGGAATGGACGGCAATGACGTAAACGTTGTAGCAGTCATGACCTCATTTCTCCATGTTCCACGAGTTACGCGTCCATTCTCTTCGTGATCGAGTGCTCCCCCAGGAGTATAAATTTGTCTGGAATCACAGCTTTTTCGCAAGAAATTATGCAGGTATATGCAAGCCATAATAACACTTTGGGCCTTCTCAGGCTGCAGTAATATAGGTTTTCTTAGTACTCGGAACACGGAAGAAAGTATTCCGAACGCATTGTCCACGGTCCGACGTGCTCTTGAAAGTCTAGTTGAAAATACGCTTACTCGATCCCCTGGGCTGCTGTCCAGAATACGGCTTCATGATATTGTTGAGCGGAAACGCGCCGTCTGCGACAATTACGTAAGGTACTCCTTTCTGTCTTCCTGGGAGAGTACTAGCGTCCGGGAAAACGACTATACCGTTCTCCATATTTTTAAAAAAAGTTGTATTTCGTAGCCCTGCCTCTATTCTTTTGTATTTTATTTTCCTTGCTTTTTTATTGTTTACATCAGTCTGTTTTCCTTGCTTTATTTCAGGACGGAGGAGAAGCGTCTCACTCCCAACTTGAAGAGGCTGCGATCATGTGTAGTGATGAATGTGGTCTTGTTAGTAACCAAGAAACAGATCATGCACAAACAAGTCAACAAAGCACCACCTACACGAAACGAAAACAAAGTATTTGTTTCACCCAGAAACATTCTGCGAAAAAGTGCTAACACACTGAAGATCCCCAAATAGGAGAGGCGTACACTGCTCTACAAGCCGCTATTGCTAAAAAAAAAAGAGAGAGAGACGAAATGGACGCCTGTGGAGAGTACATAGCGAATGTTCTGCGATCAGTGGATAAACCAACACGTGCTTTTGTTAAAAAAAAGAGTACTCAGACATAATTTTTAAAGCAGAAAGCGGCATTTATACATCCCCTTCTGCAATAACACAATCATCTAGAACCTCGTGCGACTATTCAAGGTCAAGCTCAAGCGATAACGACTGTAGTTACTCGACTTTCGTGCCATCTCCTCTACAGCCAATCGCTATCAGCACTCAACATGCAGAGGCCAACCAACAGCGAAATTCTCAACATACATCTGTTTCTGCTCCCGACGGTATCAGACATGTCAGGTCACAGTTGCTTGATTTCATTCATTTCGAATGAATTCTTTTGTTCAAATTTTCATTTATTTCTCTCATTTGATTGTTAATCTTTTCTACCTTATATGTTTTGAAATCCTATTGTAGTTCCTGTCGATATCGCTGAATGTTTTGTAATTATTTTTATGTATTCGACCACAATATGAATAAAGAATAAAGAAACGTGCATTATTACACGTGAACTTACTTTTACAAACGCCTTCAAACTGTCAAGAAGCGCTGCACAAACTTCAGGAAGAATGTTATCACTTGCTTGGAGACTTTAAATGAAACACTGAGACGGGAGTAGGAATCGCCAGTTGCTAGGTATCTGAGCGTAAGTGCCAGCCTCTCTGCAACTGGAATAGCTTTTCGAAATGTGCTGTCAGTCTTTGCTATCTTAGGTCCCACCAAACTTATTAGAGCTTCAAAGTCGGATGGGGACATACGGCAAAATGTCTTGAAATGTAAATTTTCCACTCCCAAGTCCTCCAAGAGATCACTTCCGCTGTAGATTTCCCAACTTTTGAAAACTGTGGTCATCCACCATCTGCGTTTTTGAGGTAGTTTCTTGCGTCTTCCTTCTTGTTCCTGACCTAACAGGCGTATCACTAGGAAACTTGCAGCAATTACTACAACTTCGTTTATTTAAAATTTTTAATTTAAAAACTATAGCCAGTAAATTAAAATACGACTACAGCCTATACGAGTAAATATACGGATCCTCACTCGCCGAAGCCTGGCGAACAACTGAAGTAGTGTGGACGAAGATTTACGAGCACAAGTGAAAGCCAGACGAGTCTCCTGACGGCACGAGTAATGTGGACGGGCCTTAATGCATAGGAACGTACAAATTTGAATCCGGCCTCCCACTGCTGGCCAGGTTTGCTCGTAGGAGGTTATGTTTGAAACCGATTATTCATATATCTCGTATATCTGGTATGTAGCATTATCAGTCAAAAGAAACCTAACGTGCCATCTCTTGGCACAGCTGAAGCGTCAAAAGAAACCTAACCTTCCATCTTTTGACACATTAGCTAAAGCATCCCCAGCAGCTAGAAAATTAATTCATAGGTTACCGCGAAAACGTCAAATAACAGAATCTTTTTATGCTAACATATCAGCAAGGAAAGCGGTGTATACTGAAATAGAGTAGACAATGCGTAGACACGGAATTTTTCTTCCAATTGCTGACATTTTAAACTGGTTTGTTTTGAATCCGTATTATTATCTGTCCTGTCATTTTAGAGGTTTAAGCCTATATTAATGACAGCTATTGTCTGAAAATATAAAGAGAGCGTGCTGTGATTAGACGAAGACGGGTGCCACTGGGGATTTTACCTGTATAGGAGCATCTTACAGATGTACTTTTAAGCTGTTTAAGAATATTTTTACAGATTGCCCCAGTGTTTTGGATCCCTGTTGAATAGATGGTGCCACAATTAAAAATGATGTTTGGTATTGATATTTTGCAATTTCCTTTTATTCATTTTTCCCCCAAAAAAAAATCTGGGGGAAGGGGGGAGATGCAAAGCCCATGTCAGGAACTAGACTTTTTAATTCGCTGTACCATAAATCACAAATTTGTATCGTGGGCACACAATTATCTGACATTTCTCCTTAACAGAATGATGTATATTTACCTTGAATATAACAAAAAGTGTATCACATGCATGCCCACTGGGGAGGGGGTCCATCTGTATGCTTTCCCCATGATTTTTTAAAAAGTTTCAAGTACACTAAATAGTACCAAAAAGTGGCGATATGTTACTCTTATGGTTGATTTCTTGGGAGATTTTGCATAATTCAAAATTGTGTGAACAAACTTTCCTTCATAGACTAAATGTCAAAGCGAATAGTGATAAACTTTGCAATACTAATGTTGTTTGGTTGTTGTAAAGCTTAAAAACGTTTTAATAAGAGAAAAGGTATTTAAGTGATAATTAATTGGAGGTTGTTTGTACCCATGTACTCAGTGATTTCGTTTCCAAAACTGCTGAACATATTTTGATTAATTTTACTTCTGTGTGTCTACACCAAAAGTTCAACAAATTTAATTTGTTTTGAATTGTTCCAGTGTAACAAATACATTCAGCTCAAGTAAAACTTTATAAAATTTATAAGCAACAAAATTAATGTTGTAAATAGTTGTTACGTTACATTATAAAACAGGTCTGTCCAAGTAGGCACACAAGTTGTGGCCCACCACTCGGCTTTGTGCAGCTCACCAGTAATATTCTTCAATTCCACAGGATATGGGTTAATACTTCCCTCCTTGTTATACAAGAATACTTTCTTGGCCACAAAGAATATAAAATATTGATATTGTGGTTTACTGACTACCTACTTCCTAGTTATGTGTAGCTGTGTCTGCCTTTGTGAAGGAGAACATTCTATGCTGCGTATATTAAAAATAATTCAGAATGGGAGTGTTCTCAGATGCATACTCACTGAATTTTTTATAGTGTTGATATACAATATTACAAGATATTAAGTTTAAATAAATGTGTTATAATGCAGCCTGTGGTTAGATACCTTTGTGAGAGCTACAGCAATTTGAAAAAATTGTTTGATGCTGTGAATACTTAAGATATTTAAAAAAGACAGAATTTTAGTTTTTTAAATTCACAGTTACTTTTGAACTGATGCCTGCATTTGAATTACTGAATCAAAAACAGAATTGTTCTTTTTTTTTAATATGTGGCATGTGTTCTGCTTATTGGTTTTGTATTGTAATGACCCAGAATATAATGATTGGTTCTAGCAGTGATGGTATCTTACCATTGACTTTGAAGTATTCCTTTGTTCACATTAAAAGTGCAGTTGAGTATTATGCACTTAAGGAAAGCATTTCGCATAATCTTTTTATGGTGGTCTGTAATTGTTCTTTGGTTGGTATTGGTCAGAGTGATATTTGAACTTTATGAGGAGATAAATATTTGAGGAATAGAAAGCAATAAAAATAAATTTTACAGTCTTCTGCACTGTGATACTATGTAGTCTGGTTGATATACGTGTATATCAATGTATCAAAGAACCAGCTGCCTCCATATTTGATGTAGTCTGGTAGACAGGTTCCAGTGTTAATAGGAACCAACTGCTGCTTCTGTTTTGAGGGTAGATTGATTCCGCATAGTTTTGTAGAAGTCACACTTTTTTGTAGTCTAATCTAGTGACTCCTAGTAGTGGTCTTAGAAAATGCATTTGCCTTACTACCGATTTTTGAGATTATTTTTGGTTTAAAATCCAGATCAGTTGAGTATGTTATTTTAAAGACTTCTGACCTGATATTTCAGGATAAAAACAAATGGCTCCCTGCCTCGAGATAAACGTCTGGTCTCACCGAGTGCAAGTACAGGAGCCTCAGAAGATGAAGTTGGAGAGATATTTACGTTTGAGACAAGCAGTACCAGTGTTATTGGGTAAGAACTGCTTCTTACAGCTTTTGCACAATATAAGTATTCCCTTTCATTTAATTTACTTTTTATGAGTTGGTTATTGGGTAGGGTAGAAGATACTTTTTGTGCACAGCCATTTTTTTCTAGAATAAACATAGTTGCATAACTTTCTGTCAATTTCCTGTTTCCTTCTCTGGAAGTAAGAGAGAACATTGAAAGGTATTACGAAACTTACGTCAAACTCTAGTAAGTACGCACAAGTGTTGCAGTAGAATTTCCAGATACAATTTGAATCCAGATTCTGAAACTATTAAATGTGTAAGTAGAATTTAATTTCTTAATTTTAATGCTATTCCTTTCATAAATTTGAGGTACCATATTGTGTGATGTTGACAGTGAAAGGAACCATATGCTTGGTGATGAACTGGTATTTCTACTTTTTACAGGTAGTTATCTGCATTGTACAGTAATTTAAAATTAAATTAAGATCTTGCATGGTCTTTGTTTCAGTTTTCAGTACTGGCCACATAGTGTTCAGACATATATGAAAAGAGCTTTATATGCTAAACCCAAGAGTTAAGGGAAAACAGAGGAGAAAATGAAACAGTAGTTCTTTTTGGCTTCCTTAATAAAAAAAGAAAAGTAAAGCTATCCCTGTAACAGGCCGTCAAGGCCCGTAGGGTTGTGAGACATCGCGGGTCCCACACTATCTAGACAATTGGCTCAAAGATCGCAGTAAGGTTGTCAGCCTTACGCACCAGCTGTGCTTTACTCCCCAGGAAAATTATTTAATTAATTCCTGACACTCATTTCTGTTAGAGGCTGAGTCGACCCCAGGGCCATAGTTCAGCTGGAAGGATTAGGTCAATTGAAAAAAATCCAGTGACCTTCCAGCTTGTAGCGTAGCCCCTCAACCGACTACGCTGCCACGTTCCCCTTGGCTTCCTTAATCAAATGTTACAATAATGTTGAATTCATTACATTAACCATATGCCTCAAAACCATATTCTGGGGAAATATCACAAGAGTCAGAGTTTCCTTAAACAAGATCTGAGGATTGCAGTGTTATAGAGAGGTTCACCATTTCAGAGAAGCTGCTGCCTCCATCTTCAGGGTAGGAGAAGTGAGTCAAGCCAGTGAAAACATTTTCCTCTTTCCACACCTCCCTTCTTCTTAAGCTTCTTCCTTTTCCCCTCTTAAGAAAAGGGTCTTTACATGAACATGGTTCCCCATACTCCATTACCAATTTTACATAGGTACCATTTTCCCCTAATGTGGCACAGTTCAGATATTTGGGAACGACGATAACAGATCAAAACCTGATTCAGGAGGAAATTAAGAGGAGATTGAACTCAGGTAATGCTTGCTACCATTCAGTCCAGAACCTTTTGTCTTCTCATCTGCTGTCCAGAAACATAAAAATTATAATATACAAAACTATAATTTTGCCTGTGGTTCTGTATGGGTGTGAAACTTGGCTTCTGACATTAAGGGAGGAACATAGACTGAGGGTGTTGAGGAGAATATTTGGACCGAAGAGGGATGAAGTGACAGGAAGTTGGAGAAAACTGCATAATGAGGGGCTTCATAACTTGTACTCTTCTCCAAGTATAATTAGAATGATCAAATCAAGGAGGATGAGGTTGGCAGGTCATGTTGCACGAATGGGGGAGACAAGGAATGCATAAAGGATATTGGTGGGAAAGCCGAAAGGAAAGAGATCACAGGGAAGACCAAGGCATAGGTGGGTGGACAATTTTAGAATGGCTCTTAGAGAGATAGGATTGGATAGCTCTGGCTCAGGATAGGGACCAGTGGAGGGCTCTTGTGAACATGGTAATGAACCTTCAGGTTCCATAAAATGCTGGAAAATTCTTGAGTAGCTGCAGAATTGGCGGCTCCTCAAGAAGGGCCCAGCTACATGAGTGAGTAAGTAAGTAAGTACCATTTTCCCCTACTTGGTTCACTTCCATAACTCCGAAGATAGAGACAGTATGTTCTTGTGAAATGTTGGTATCAGGCTGCATAGTTTCACATTTCAAAAGGCTGTGTTCTTCAAGGAAATCATAAATGCTTGTCTTTTGTTTTTATATACATTGACCTTTGCAGCATCTTAACAAAAATGGCAATTGAAAAAGAAAAAAAAAACGGTATATTTTAGCAGTATTTGGCAGGATGATTGTGACATAGGGTTCCCAGAAAATATTTAAAATTCAGAATAAAATAAAAGTGACATACATGCATTTCATGTGAATGGAAAAGTGTGCTAACCAGTTCTTCTAATCATCAGTATCTTGGAAAATGCTTGTGCAGATGTATCAACTAGTCATTTAGAAATATTTGGGTTGATACTAATAAGAAAACTTATTCTGGCTAAATCGATGTTAGTTTCAAGAATTGCTTGGCTGATTTTGAGTTTAATCAGCTGTAGAGGTAACAGACCCAAGTGAGAGACCGTGATACATCTGGTGCATATGAGAAAGTATGTGCAATATCTTTGCACAAATTCTTTTAATGCTCTGCCAGCAGTTTACTGTTTTTTGGCCCAAATTGTTTGAATGAGGGCAAAGATATTGACTGGACTGCTACAATGATTTCACCATGATGTAGGAGAAGTATGGGAATCTCTTTTGTTATGGGAGACAGCCAGTTGAGCCATACCGAGATCTGTGTTGTGATGAAAGGGTTGAGATTTGAGGTTCTCACAGCATGAACATGAAGATACAGCCTTCTGGAACATGTCTCACACCATTCAGCAGATGGTTACCAACATTTCAGGATGTCTGCTGCCTTAATCTGTAGGGTAGAAGAACTTACTCCCTGAAGATGAAGGCAGCAGGTTCCACTGAAACACATGTACCAGTCTACCAAACTATATGATGTCACATCCCAGAAGACTGATCTTAATAACAGGGTTGAAGAAATGAGTGCAGTATTCTTTACTAATTCATTTTAAAACGTTATCAGGTCCTTTTCTTTGAACTGCTTCACAATGCCAGCAAATTCACCGCCATCATCTGCAAGTCATCTTGGCAGCAACGAGGTGACAGTTCATGACACTCTTACAACAAGCCCGCTGCCACCAAGTATGATTCGCAGTCCATACGAGAATGTGGTAATAACAACTCCAGGCACCATTGTGCACCCTCAAAGCCCCCGGACCAGGATCCGTACTATTGCTCCTTCAGCTAAGTATGTATATTAGCTATGTAAAAGTTACAAAATATTAATTAATTACAATTTAATTTCTTGGAACTGGTGGTTTAGAGATGAAAATCACATCTGCTCATAATTCAAGGGTTTAATAATAAGTTTTGGCTGTATTTTAAAGTGCCATGTGAAGTTTCCCAGATTCTTCAGAATACCTGACCTCAGTAAACTTCTTTTTGAACAGAGACACAAGTGAGGTGATAGAAAACCGATTAGCTGTAACTGGTGACTACGAGTTTGTCGGCTCACTGCCTAGAAACAGAACAACTCAACAAACACCCAGTAGTCTGGTGAAGTCTCCCAACAATGATGTACTGTCAGCAGCTCTGAATAAGAACGAACCAAGTGACAAAGGAAAATTCATCCTACCCCTTGCGAATGGCAGTCCAGAAGAATTCCTAAATGGTATGGTTAATGCCATGATAATATCTAACAAGCAGGCTGTTTCAACCCCGTCCAAAGTGAATGGTGAAGTGAAGGATGTAGGGTCAGATAGAGACAGGAAGGTTCTGAGTGAACTAATTAAGAGAAAAGAGCAGGAAAAAGAAGAAATCTTACCTTCAACTGAAACACTGTCAGAACTGAAAGCCAGCGCATCACAGACATTGACAAAGGCTGAAGGGGACCAGCAGCAAAGCAGGCTGAAGGTAAAGCAAAAGGTTCTTTATACTCTTAAACAGTAGCTTATCAGTGTTCCCCTGATCCAAGAAGAGCTGAAGAATTAGGTTCCCCCTTACATAATTACACCCTTCACCCCACCCACTGCCAATCCTAAACATACCAGAAATGTATTTCTTTGTTGTTTGCTAGTGCTGTTACATACAGAGCTGATAGAAGCAAGTGTCAGACTTGCAATATTAAATGGTGTAGACTTTGAATCGGTGAAAAGTTTGAGTAACCTTGAAGTCAAATTTTTTAGATACTGTGGCATTTAGACCCATTGCTAGGCAAACACCTCGAAACAATGAGACAACAGCTGTTGCTATGCAGCAGTGTGGTAAACATGGATCTACAGGAGAAGAGTTAGTGCTTGAAACGGTGTTTTCTGCATGGTCCGTGCAGAGGGATTGTAAGGAAGACAGTTGGGGCCACTTAGCCTTGAGTCAGCAGTTAGTGAGTGTGGTTTGGCAGTTTTAAGGGCGTAAGCAATAGCCCTTGTTACAAGTCTGTGTCCAGGCAACACCTAGCTGAGAGTAGAGGTTTTCAAGGAAGGCTGAGGAGAGATGGTGCAGTTCAGTTATGGAGTGTTAGCCAGCAACAGTGGCATGACCACGGAAGCTGAAGACTCTCCATTGTTAAGATACGTTACCAGGAAATGACTAATGAAAGCAGGCTGGAAAAAGGCTTAGCAGGTGCTGTGATGGTTTGTAAAGTGTGTAGATCAGTGATAGCATTGTAAGTGCTTCTAGTTTTAAGTCATCAATAAATCCATTCACCAATCTGTACCCCATCTATAATTGCCCCTAAATCGTGACAACACTGTCTGTTCTTTCTGAAGTTTTAATTATTCTTTTCTTTTGTATTGGGGGCATGCGGCAGCATAGTTGGTTGAGGCACTATGCTACAAACAGGAAAGTCATGGGTTCAAGTCCCAATGAGGTCCTTGGATATTTTTCAATTGACCTAATCCTTCCAACCACACTATGGCCCTCGGGTCAGCTCAGCCTCTAACAGGAATGAGTACCAGGAATATTCTTGGGGGTAAAGGGCAGCCAGCCAGCACATAAGGCTGACAACCTTGCCGCCATCTATGAGCTGATTCTCTAGAAAATGTGGGAACCTCAACATCTCACAACCCTTTGGGCCTCCAAGGCCTGTTACAGAGATACCTTTACTTTTACTTATTTTTTTTTTTAATTTTTCTTTTTAAATTGAATTGAATTGAATTTATTTACATTCTATAAATCCTAAGCAGGTTAGTACCTTTGGATACAGAACAAGTCAAAAGGTTACATACATAAGTACAGGCAATTTTAGCTTAAAAATTAATATAACTTAATTTTACATCATTCTCTATTTACATTGAAGTATTCATCTAAAGAGTAGAAGGAATGAGCATGTAGATAATTCTTTAACTCTGATTTAAACTTTTTAGTATCATTGCCCAAGTTTTTAATACTTTGTGGCAGATTGTTGAACACTTTTATGCCAGTAAAGTAGACTCCTTTTTGATATACTGATAAAGTTGATGAGGGTAGGTGGAAGTTATATTTTTGTCTAGTATTCATGTTATAGACATCAGAATTTAATTTGAATTTATCTTTGTTGTAAACAACAAATAAGAGAAGCGATAATATGTATTGCGATTGAAGAGGTAGAATTTTTAATTTCTTAAATAATTCTCTACATGAATCTCTACTTCTACATCCTGTAATGATTCTAATTATATTCTTTTGTATTTTAAAAATTATTACACTATGTGAAGAGTTCCCCCAAAATATTAATCCATAGTTCATAATAGAATGAAAGTAGGCATGGTAAACCATCTTCAATGTTTCCTGTGACATAAAAGGCTTAATTGATCTCATCGCATAGCAAGCTGCATTTAATTTAGGTATAATTTGTTCAATATGTATTTTCCAAGACAGTGTACTGTCTACATGTATTCCAAGGAATTTTGTATCAAGTACTTTACAGATTAATTTGTTGGCATAACTGATGTCCAGATCAATTTGGTGGTTGTTTTTAGTTGTGAATGATATGTAATGGGTTTTATCAAAATTTAATGAGAGTAAATTGGCTTCGAACCATCTGTTTAAGGCTTCAAATACAATATTTATGTCATTTTTAAAGTTTTCAAATTTAGAGTTCTTAAATATTATACTAGTGTCATCTGCATATAGAATTGGTTTAGATTTATTGTTGATGGTTTTAGATAGATCATTTATGTAGAGAAGAAAAAGTAAGGGACCTAAAATTGATCCTTGTGGAACACCGTGCTTTATAATTCCCCAGTTTGAAAATGCATTATGACTGGAGTTTTTATTATTTATTTCAACTCTTTGATACCTGTTTTTGAGGTATGATTTGATCCATTCATTAGCTTTGCCAGTTATTCCATAGAAATTTAATTTCGATAGTAAGATATCATGATTAACACAATCGAAAGCTTTTGCTAGATCACAGAAAATCCCTCCCACAATTAATCTGTCATTGAGAGCACTTAAAATATCGTTAGTTAGTTCATAGGTTGCTTTTTCTGTTGTTAGGTCTTTCCTAAATCCAAATTGCTCTTTGACTAATATGTTGTTAGAATTTAAGTGTTCAAGTAGTCTATTATACATAACTTTTTCAAAGACTTTTGAGAATGAAGTCAATATGGATATTGGTCTGTAATTAGAGATGCATTTTCTCTCTCCTTTTTTAAAAAGTGGTTTCATTACAGCGTATTTTAAGCGTTGAGGAAAAGTACCTGATGATAAAGATTTATTACATAGATGATTCAAGGGTGAACTGATGTAAACAGAGCTTGCTTTAAGTAATTTGGTAGAGATTTCATCATATCCATGTGAATTTTTGGGCTTAAGGGATTTAATAATGTTTTCAATTTCCTTCCTTGTTGAGAATTTGAGATTGATATTTGGAAATGAATTGTTAAAGGCACGAGACAGATAGTATATTGGATTATTATTATTATTATTATTATTATTATTATTATTATTATTGGAATATGTTTTCTCAGCTAATGAAAGGAAATATTCATTAAATGCACTTGCGATAGCTTGTGGATTGTTAGTGGACTTCCCTTCAATATTCAAACTTTGTACGTCTTCATTAACAGATTTCTTTCCTGATTCGACTTTCACAATATCCCAGTGGTTTTAATTTTATTGTTTGATTTTAGAATTTGGCTGTTATAATTATTCTGTTTGGCTTCTTTAATGACTTTTGACAAAATTTTACAGTACATTTTGTAGTGACTTTTTAGTCTTGGATCATTACTGTCTCTACTGGCCAAATA
>NW_019729217.1:362926-380510 GCF_002891405.2 Cryptotermes secundus
TGTACAAAAATACTCACTCCTCCTTTCTCCAGTGTTTTCCTACAGTATCTAGCACCTAAATTATAATTTTCTAAGTGAAGATGTTCTAATTCCAGCTGTTTCATGTGATGTTCAGTAAGGCACAGTATGTGTGGAAGATTTGAATTCATGGAGCTTATTAGTTCATTTGTTTTGTTTCTCAATCCTCTTATATTCTGATGGAATATTCTTAGTACTTTATTATTCATTGAATTTAGTAGACTGCAATTACCTTTTCCGATTTCTATTGGTTCACTTACATTATTGTCTGAAAGATTAGTTTCTTTTGCAATTTCTTTTACTTCTTTTATATTATATCTGTGTGATTGAAGTTAAGATAGTATGTTGACAAATGTAATGCTGTCAGAAGTGGGCCACCTGAAGGCAGCTCTGACATTTTTGGCCTCTGCCATATTACTTCCTGCTCCTGTATACAGATGTGAATGTGAACTGTGGAGTGTTATTGTATTGTTTCAAGAATTGTGAAGTATGTTGCATTTTATATGAGGCTTTATTTAAAGTTACATTTAAAACATCAGAAATCTAGCATTGGTTCCATACAAAGTTATCAATTCGGCCCTAGGTAAGATTGAGTGCCTCTGAGCTGCAGGAGTGTTGCCTTGTCTCAGGGTGTAATGTGGTTCTCTGCAAGCTTTCAGCAGTCTCTTAGTTGGTATGGATTGTGTACAACTCAAAACTGCATGGCAAGGCAAGCGGGAGGAGCAACTCTCTGTATCAGATTGGTACACAGAGGAGCTGGGCTAGAAGCTTTGAAATGGCAGGCTTATCGCTGGTTAAACCTTGCCTGCTGCCTGTAATGCAGCCAAGGACATTCTAAGTATTGAGATTCTTTGTTTAGAGGAATTCTCCTAACACCCAGAGCTCTGATTAAGGATAAGCAACTAGAAATGGTGAATCTAACCAGCAGGAACATAAAGAGGAAAAGAACATAAATGTTAATTTATTTATTTAGGCAGCAGTATCCTATTCTCAGAATTAAGATATAAATAAGATGCTGAATAAATTCCAGAGGATATGTGGCCCATGTTTTAAGAAGGGATGAAAGTGAACTCTGAAAGATGGTATTATATTGTCACATGTTGGGTATGTCACATGACAAATAAATTCACGTAGCCTTCGGATTCAATGATTATTGAACTCATTCATCCACACACACACTTAAAGAGTCAGGAATACAATCAATATCCCTTCTACTGCACTCTGCTGTGGCTATCTTCCAAGTGTCTCTGACTGTGGCTGGATCTCAACTGTATCTCGTTCATATGTCAGAGTCAAAGTTACATTGCGATTGACGGTCAGTCAGTCAGTAAGACGATGGGGCTCATGACCAGATATTAATTATTACTGTTTGACAGTTATGGTCTTGTTTCTGTGAGGCACCTTCTCTGATGAGAGGACGGGTCTGTCTTTTGTATATGCTGCTGGCCCTTGCCAGTGGACCGAATACCAGATACCATTCAGCATGGTTCTGTTCCCGCTGTTCCAACAGTCCGTTGTTACGCAATGACCCTTCTGTTGTCCATCTCCGGGGAAACGCTGCTTCGTTGTTTCAGCCTTCTCTCCACAGCAGCTCACTATTATTGCGTTGCCATGGAAGTACCTACTCTAAACATGTTACAATATTATGAACGAAAAAAAGAATTGTATAATAAGGGCTAGGACAAGTTGGAAATATGAATTCTGTCTAAGATGGAAGAGACTTGATTGCCTGACACTGTAATTATGAGGATGAGGAGAGTGTTGTTGTTGTTACTACTGCCATCTTAGTTTTAGGGGGCATTAACATCTTTAAAAATTGGAATTTTTTTTTTTTTTTTTACAATCGTCCTGTAATTTTTTCCCGCGAAATTCCAAATTTTACCCCACCTCCGAAGCATTTAAAGTGCAGCTTACCAGGTATGTAAATGCCTGTTCGAGGAAGCCACGACTTCTGCAACATCATAATATTTTTTTTCTGTTTTGAAATGATTTGGCTATTTATAATTAGCGGGTTTTGTGTTGTATGTTGGCTAGTCTGGCGGTTTGCCTGTCTGGAAAAGAAGTGAAGGCTATTTCCGCATTATTTACAAATATTTCCCTCCTTGTGGTTGTTCAAAGATTTATTTGTGAACGTTGTATTATCTTTTTCAAAATGCGACGTGGTGAATCTCGTTGGTCTAAAAAAGGGAAATTCTGTGGTAATATACCGAAGAGAAGTACCATAAATGTTTGTGATAGTGGAAACTCCGAAGAAAATAGTTTTAATGTAAATATAGATGAGAATGAGGTTAGTAATGTTGGTGCCAGTTCAAGCAAATTAGAAGACATTTTTGTATCATACGAAAGTGAAAATTTGAAAGACTTATAGGGTTACAGGCTTGTTTCTATGGCAATAATTAACTATAATTTAGAAAATAGTGTGTGTTCTGAGTGTAAAACTGGTCAATTAAAAATCAGGGAAGTTGTACAGTGTCATAGAGGTTGGGCTTCAAAGTTAGTTCTATCTTGTACATCATGTGGACTGAATAAGAACTATTTTACTTCTCTCACTTCAGAAAATGGACAGTATGAAGTTAATCTTAGATCAGTATATGCATTAAGATGTATAAGAAAGGGCCATCATGAACATGCCTCCACCAGTAGCAAATTTTGAATGCTACAGTAAGATAGTTCATGATACTGTGTGTGAAGTAGCAGAAGACAGTATGAAGAGGGCTTCTGCAGAATGTAAAGTTGTATATGATGGTGAGGGTGGTATTGTTGTGACTGCGGATGGTACGTGAATGTGGTGTGGACATGTTTCCAAAACACAAAATGTAATTGAGTCACTCAATGGTATTATTTGGCAGCAATGCCTTAAGACAGGTTTTGCATCCATGTTTACAGTTGAGACAGCTGTTGATGCTGTAGCTTGATTCAGTGATGGAAATATTGCAAGGGCAAAAGTTCTAAACAAGATGGAAATTAAGAAAGTTGTCTTCTGGGTTTAGGCACCGTGTATTCTTCGTTTTGGCCGACGTTTCGGAGGAACGTAGCGCCTCCATCTTCAGAGCAGTTGAATAGCTGCGGAGAGCAGTAGCTGCTCAAAACTTACAAAGATGGAAATTGTTCCTGGTGTTTGGTGTGTTACAACATTGCAGAAACTGGATGAAGCGAGAATTCTGCAAGCAGATTACAGGACAAAAAGCAGTGCCCAACAAGAGAGAAGAAAGAAAAGAAAGGCAACTAGAGGTCAAGATGATGAAAAGAAGCAAAAGGAGGCAGATTTATGGAGAAGGAGAACACTAATTGTATCAAAGAAAGGCCAAAATACAGAATTATAGTATGAAAATGCAGCATTTTTGTTTTTTCCCCACAAACTTCAGTTTTACTGATATAATGTACCTTTTCTCAGAAACTAATCAACCTATTGACTTGAAATTTTTTGTGGTTCACTGTCATGTATACTAGAAGAATCTGAATCATTTATAAATGTAATTTTGGGGAAAACTTTTTTAAAAAATAATAACAATAGAAAATTAATTAGAAAATTATATAATTTGTTTAAAAAAAATTCGAAGGAGAGGAAAGATGCAATTTCTAAATGATTCACTTTTTAAGTCTCCTTGTTTTCTAAATGTAAAAAAAAAAGTTTCAGACCTGGATAATTAGTAGTTAATGAGAAAAGGTACATTGTTTATCGTAATGTCTTAAATTATTTATAACAATTTATTAACAATTACAGATTATAATTCTGGATATGGTATATCAAAAGACTAGACATTATTGAATAGGTATGCAAATTTTTGTGAAGGTAGCATGAAAACCTGATTTATGAGGCAAAGTTTAGTAGAATGTGTGATTTTTATAGCATTGCAGGTTAATGCCCCCTTAAAAACAAAAGTCAGGAGAAATGAATAGTATTATGTCCATATGCACAAGTGATGTCTGCAAATTTAATTTTTTTGTCCATTATTTTCTATGATTTAAGCTGGTTTCTTATATAAATAAATGTCTACTGGGGACACTCATTTTCTTCATAACATCTTCTTAATCAAATCTTTGTTTTACAGGGTTGTGGAGATGTAGAGCAGCTGCGAAGGGAGAGAGGCAAACTATTGGCAACAATGTCAGGGTTGAAGAGGAAGGTGGCTGACATTGAGCAGCAGGAAGAAGAGCTTCTTCGTGAGGTATGACTCACCATTTTTTTAGGAGCGGAATGCCGTATCTGACGCACTCAGCTACAGTCGTGAAACATGGATAGTAAAGATCAGAGACGAATCACCACAATATATTGTAGCTAAAAGTTTAAAGAAGAAATAATACTCAAATTATGTTGGATCTGAGGATCTTACAGCAGTGGTTTTGAAGAGCTATATAGTCTTTTTGCTCTGCCCGCTACCTGCTTCATGGTAGTGTTTTACTTGATCTGGTCTTTGACCCTGAAGATGGAGGTGACATGCCTCTCTGAAGTTTCAGTTGATTTTCAGCAGACTACATGTTGTTATATTTTTGAAGATAGGACTAGTACTAAAACTGAATGATCTAGCGAGCTCATGTAATCTGAAGTAAGAGTGAGAATGATGATTTCAATCATATTCAGAATTTCTACCACAATATTTGTGCACCACTGAAGCAGTTATGGATACTGATTGTACTGACAAGGCCCTGGAGTACCTTACACTGTCTCTCGACACTACACCCCTGGGTGAGCCTTTGCCTCCTCTACAGCCAGTCTCCACTGCTCTGTATTCCTCATCTTCTCTTTCCATCCTTTCACCTTCATCATCTGGCGATCTCATCCTGGGCCTTCCTTTCTTCTTTTGGAATAGCCTTCCTTTTAACATTCTCTTTGGCATTGCATTATCTTTCATTCTTTCAACATTCCCCAACCATCTTATTCTCTGTGAATTGATTAATCTTACTGTATCTTCTCCTTTCAGTAACGTGTTTATCTCTTCACTATATCTTACCCTCCATATATTATTTTCCATCACTGGTTCCTATATTTTGCGTATTATTTTTCTCTCGAACATTCTCAGTGCATAAGGCTATGGAGTAAATATGGTGTAGTACCTTTGGGTGTTCCCTATGCCCGAAGTCTGTGGTAAGAAACAGGAAATTGGTGAGAGTGTTGAATTTTTAGATATACTGGTATATGAGATATACGAAGGGGGACCCAAAAATAACCGGAAACGACCTGTTGCACGCGCATGCTTTGTAGTTATGAGTTGTGCTGCTAGGTGGTGTTAGCTGGGGTCTCCCACGACTGTTAGTGAGCTGGCGTCAGTCTGAGTTAAGTGGTTTGTCTGTGGTGCTCTGTTGTGTGCGTTCCTGTTTCAACCCTTTGGCGATTAGTGAGATGGCCGACCAGAAGGAACAAAGAGTGTGCGTGAAATTTTGCTTTCTGTTAGGGAAAACTGCACTTCACTCTTCAAGTCGCGGCAAACATTCACGCGGTTTTCTCTTTGGTCATCTCCGAGCAAGCGAGGAACAAATTTTGCAGACACCCGTCTCATGTGCAAACCTTCGGTTAAAATTCGCTGGACCGTGCTCCATGAGATGTTCGTTTCCTCAGAAAGTTGGTCAGTGGTCTTTCGACGATCTTCATCAATTTCACGCACACTCTCTGTTCCTTCTGGTCGGCCATCTCACTAATCGCCAAAGGGTTGAAACAGGAACGCACACAACAGAGCACCACAGACAAACCACTTAACTCAGACTGACGCCAGCTCACTAACAGTCGCGGGAGACCCCCAGCTAACACCACCTAGCAGTACAACTCGTAACTACAAAGCATGTGCACGCAACAGGTCGTTTCCGGTTATTTTTGGGTCCCCCCTCGTATGTAGGTAAGTCAATAAGTAAGTTACAAATGGATATAGAACTTAAACAAATAAGAGTACTGATTTGAAAAATGCCTTTATTTCTCAACATAATCTTCGTGTACATTGAGGCACTTGTCCCATCTTTTCACAAGCCCCTGAAAACCAGCAGCATAAAATTATTTAGGCTGCTGTCGGAACCAGGCGGTGACTGGGATCATGAAGGCATACTGCTCACCACATTCCAGCCTCAAGGACAAACCATAAATGCTGAGTCCTACTGTAACATCCTCAGAAAACTTCAAAAAGCCATCCAATGGAAGCGACCAGGACTCCTCACCAAAGGTGTGTTGCTCTTGCATGACAACGTGCGTCCACATGCTGCCAGCAAGACAAATGAGACGCTACGAAATTTCAAGTGGGAAGTCCTCAAGCAGCCTCCATATAGCCCTGACCTTGCTCCAAGCGACTTCCATTTGTTCGGCCCTCTTAAATTTCGGCTGAACATTTTCCTGATAATGAAGTTGTAGAAAGGCAAGTCACCACCTGGTTCTGACAGCAGCCCAAAGAATTTTATGCTGCTGGTTTTCAGGGGCTTGTGAAACAATGGGACAAGTGCCTCAATGTACAGGGAGATTATGTTGAGAAATAAAAGCATTTTCAAATCAGTACTCTTATTTGTTCAAGTTCTGTATCCATTTGTAACTTACTTATTGACTTACCCTCCTAGTTTAATTTTGTGTTTTAGTTGGACATGGAGCGAGCCCTTCTTGAGGGTGAATGGCAAGCCCAAGGTGAAAAACTGTTGCAAGAAGAGGAAAGATTATCAGTATTAAGGGAAAGGGTGGCAAGCCTGGATGAGGAAATGGAGCAGTGTCATGCTAGAGAACTTCAGAGACAAGCTGAGGCCAAGTGGAGGCTTGAGGTCACAGAGAGAGAAATACACAGGTAAGGGTTTTCTCTGTGGATTATCTTTGACACTGGTTAGATTTTTTTGCAGTTACTAAACCCTTTTGGTAAAAAATGTGAATCATATTGTTACCTTCTGGGTCATGACACTTTGTAGTCTGTAAATGGTTACAGACATTTCACAGGAACCTGTTACCATCATCATCAATGTCAAAGTGCCTTCTACATAAATTTGTGAAGGCAACTCTGCCGTGCATGTCCAGTGTCTTCCACGATGATGATATAGGCAAAAGGTTCTCCTGAAACGATGGTAACTATCTACCAGACTACACGGTGCCATAACCCAGAAGATAACACTCTAAATCATCATCATCTGTGAAAACATCTAACAGCATTTAGTATTTACTGTTTGCTGAGTCTGGATATTTAACAAAGAAGTGCCTTCTGCGCTGAAGTTGGAGGCAGAATGTTTCTCCGGAAATGTCCATACCCACTGTTTGCTCATCAGGCCATGTTCAGACAGAACCACTGATTGACTGGGCCAACTATTCTCTAAGTGGTCCATGCTGGGAAAGTCGGGAGCATAGCCTCTGAATATAAGTACAGTGTGGAGCCATGACACTTGTTTCAAACAACCCCTGATGATGGAGCTGGAGTGAGTGTTTGAAATCTATTAACTCTATATTCACACAGCTGATGGCCTGATTTATACAGTTACAGATGTCACATACTAACCTTTATATAGATATGTAAAGATATTTTACAAACTTAGAATGTATTTTGAAAACTGGTGTACAGTATATTATTTTATGTTGTAGCTTGGAGCAGGAAGCTTCTAAATGTGCAGCATCAGGAAACACCGAACGACATAGAGAGCTCACAGAGAAACTGAAACAGCAACATGAGATTCTTGAAGCTGAGAGGAAGGTATTACAAGATTAGTTGCATTTTTTTTTTACCATGAAATTTTATTTCTTATTCATATAGTTTTATGAATTTGGGCCTTCTAAATCTTTATGAGATGTCAGGAGTCCTATTTTCTGGGATGTAATGCCATGTAGTCAGCTGAAAGTCAAGTGGTTAGAAACTGGAGCTTGCTCTGCTTTCTACCTGCTTCATTTTCATTCCATGCTTGGCTTATTCTTCAACCTGGATGATGAGGATGACGTGTTCTTCCAAAACATAGGCTGATTTTTAGACAGACTTTATGGCATTTTATCCTGGAAGATAGAACTCTTCATAACCACTGTTGTGAAAACTTAAAACCCTCCATCTGTGATGTGTATTTCCACTAGTAATGGGTTGTGAACAGTGCTAAAGATAAAGGTAAAGCTGTAAAAAAAAAAGTAAAGTAAAACTATATCCGTACCAGGCCGTGAAGGCCCATAAGGTTGTGAGACGTTGAGGGTCCCACATTGTCTAGACAATCGGCTCACAGATGGCGGTAAGGTTGTCAGCCTTATGCGCTGGCCGCACTTTACTCCCCAGGAAAATTATTTAATAAATTCCTGGTACTCAGTTCTGTTAGAGGCTGAGTAAACCCCAGGGCCTAGTGCAGCTGGAAGGATTAGGTCAACTGAAAAAATCCAATGACCTCATCGGGACTTGAACCCGCAACCTTCCGGCTTGTAGCATAGCGTGCCCCCAAGGTAAAGCTGTACCAGTACTTAATTAAATACCACACCATGAAGATGTTGAGAGTGGAGGTGTAGATGCACCATTCTTGACCTCAGCACTGGATGGAGGTCAGTGGTCAGCTTCATGCCCTGGTCACTTTTTCCCCAGGGAAAGAGTCCCATTACCCATTGGATGGGAGTCTGGGTCTTGATGCTGTGCTGTTGAGAAAAATCTCTTATCCCTGTCATGAATCCATCCCTGGCCATCCTGCCTGTAACCTGTTTCTATACTGACTGAGCTATAAAAATAAAATATGCTATGAGTATGAGGGGTGAACCATAAAAACCAGCCCTCACACCATGACCTTCAATGATCTATTATGCTTCCCCTTTGGATTAACCCTTTATTAATCCTACATTTTGAATGAAATGTAGGACTTTATTTATGGGGACAAAATTATGATGTGGCTGGATGGATGTACGTGTATCACATATATATTTATATCCAAAAAGTTGATAAATGAGAGTACCTTAAACATATTGTTGGTATAAATTAATGCTTATATATCTTTTGAAGGCATTTGAAGACTTGGAATTCAGACAGTTAGAGGAGGAGGCAGGATGGCTTGCAGGTCGTGAGGAGCTGCAACGGGAACTGGTAGACATGGCATCTAGAGTGGAGTCACGTGGCCTGCGATTGAGGGAACTGGAACAGCAGAGGTCAGAGGCAGCACAGTCAGCACAGGAGGAGAGCTGTGCTATGGAGAGACAGCTTCTCAACTACCTGCGTAGACTGGAAGAGGTGACATTTATTTTTATTTAACAGTATTTACTATAGTTGAAGTGCTGTGCTGTTGAATGATGAGATGACCAGTGAGTGGTCAGATGGGAAGGATGTGGAAGGAAGTGGTCATACCTCATTTGAGGTACTGTTTGAGAATTTTCCTAAGAGGTATGAAGAAAACCTCAGTCAGGATAAGTGGTTTCTTGACCAAGGTTAGAATCAGGGAGCACCTCAGTGCAAGAGTATTTGTTCCACCAATTTGAAACAACATTTGGTAGAAAAATTTGGGGGATCAGTGAATTGGTGGGATAGTGCTGCAACATTTTTATGTATGCAGAAATAGCATACACTCAAAAAGAAAATGTTATTTTAGAGTATGGTCTTCTGGGTAATGATGGCATGCAGTTTGGTAGGTTGGTATCAATGCGAAACATTACTACATGTTGTCATAGCCCATATCACCACAATGTCAATTTTGACCACAATGATAACCTCAAATCTTGTTACTGAAATACATTCTGAAGTGGAAGAATGTTGAAAATTACTATGTTTCATCCATAGGCTGCGCCATAACTCAAGCAGTTAGTCGCTGGCTTCCCATCACGGCGACCCGGGTTCGATCCCGGTTCTGGTCAAGTGGGATTTGTTGTGGACAAAGTGGTATTGGGGCGGGTTTTCTCCTAGTACTTCAGTTTTTCCTGCCAATCTTCATGCCATCAAATTCTCCATCATAATCACCTGGGGCAGGTACAATAGGCCAATCAGTGGCCGTCATGCCGAGCGGACCCAGTTGGACTCCACCCTCCATTAAGCGAAAAATGTTTCATCCATTATGATAACTAAGATAATTTATAATGAAATGTTATGTTTATGAATAACAGTAAAAGTAAATTTTAAATAATTGTTCTTGTTGTGCTTAATCTCTTTGACAGCAGAATACTGAACTGGGCCATAACACAAGAATTATTAATAATTCCAATATTTGTTATAATTCAGCATCAAATACAGTATTTTTTAATTATTGTAAGATAACAAGATGATAATGAATGGCATCAGAACATAAAACAAATTTACGCAAAAAAAAGTACTTTGATAGTAATACTATTTGTTACATGAATAATAAAAAAGTAAAGGTAAAGTTCACCCTGTGGTTAACTAATTAAGCACTAGGCCATGAAGACGTATATTTGAGTGGAGGTATAGATCCACATTATCTTGACCTCGGCACTAGTTTGAGGGGAGTGGTCAGCTTCATGCCTAGGATGTTTTAACCCCAGTGCAAGAGTCCCCAGTACCCACTGGATACGAGTCTGGGTTGGCCTGAGAGGCAGTCTGGATGATATGGAGAAGAGAAAATTCTTGGCCCTTCTGGGACTCACTCTGACCCCTCAGTTGCCCAGCCCGTAGCCAGGCGCTATACCGACTGTGCTATCCTGTCTCCCTACGTGAATAATAGAAGAACACATACATATGGTATTCTTTATTTTTTGGTCAGTAGCTTTCTACAATACTAGCACATTCTTCAATAAATAATACACAAGCCGGAAGGTTGCAGGTTCAAGTCCCGATGAGGTCATTGGATTTTTTCAATTGACCTGATCCTTCCAGCCACACTATGGCCCTGGGGTCGACTCAGCCTCTAACAGAAATGAGTACCAGGAATTAATTAAATAATTTTCCTGGGGAGTAAAGCGCAGCCGGCGCGTAATGCTGACAACCTTACCGCCATCTTTGAGCCGATTGTCTAGATAATGTGGGAACCTCAGCGTTTCACAACCCTATGGGCCTCATAGCCTGGTACAGGGATAGCTTTACTTTTACTTTTAGAAGTAATATCACATCTTCATGAATATCTGTTATGTGACATATCATGTTTTCATGTGTGTAGAATGATTTTTCACTGAAAAAGAAAGCTTTGATTACGACTTGAATGTAACTCTGCATGTTCATGTTTCAGAAAGAATGTTTACGCTGTACTTGGTTACAACAGTATTAATGTTGCTTTCACCATCTTTCAGGGTCGAAACAGACAAAGGGCCTTGGAAGCGCAGTTAGCAGAACTCACGTCAGGGCAGACAGGAGCAGTTTCAGGCCAGGATTTCAGTAGTCCTGAAGGCTCTTCTGATGCAGAAGAGGTTTGTATAAAGAAAACATAAATAACAGATATATAAGTGAACATGAATACAGGTGTTTAAGAAGGTAATTATGAAAGCAGTATAAAAGTGAATTTGTCCCTGGGCTTAATTAATTAACCTTTCAACAGCACAGAACGTTTGATTCCTACTCACTCCTGGGAACAGAAGATCTGGAATTATTTTTTTTTATATAATTTTCACAGTATGTTCGGAAAACTAAATCAGAGTATTGGTCCACACTGTTTTCAAATTATTTTTGGCACAGTAAATTGATAGAAATTATGATTAATTGTATTGTATTACCTTAGATATTGAGCTTGGTGTGACAGATGAAAAAAACATTCCACCCATGAATCTAACTTGAAACGCATCGCCAGTATGCAGTGTCCTTCCTCTTCATGGACTTCTGACAAACAGCACACTGCCTCCATGGTCATGGTTTGTTCTCCGTTGGTGGAAGTTTGCTTATAAAACGTCTTTCTGTTAAGACAGAGCATGCAGTAGTGTAATTGGTTGAAGCACTGTGGTACAAGCCAGAAGGTCAAATGTTTGATTCCTGATGAGGTAATTGAATTTTTTCAATTTACATGATCATTCCAGCTGCAATATGGCCCTGGTGTTGACTCCGCCTGTAACGGAAATGAATACCAGGAAGATTCCTGTGTGTGGGGGGGGGGTAAAGAGTGGCAGGCACGTAAGGCTGACGACAACCTTACCGCCATCAGTGAGCTGAATGTCTAGAAGATGTGGGAGTCTCGACCTCTTACACCCCTATGGGCCTTCACAGCCTGTTACAGGGATAGTTTTGCCTTAGATGGCACACTGTGTTTTGTGACGAATGTCACCTTGGCACTTTGTGATCTACAGTGTTAGCATACTTCACAAACAGTCCCACAACTAACTGAATTCTCAATGCAAGCTGAGCAGTTCCTTTCTCAGTGCTATTCCTATATACGACTATTACGATTGCATTCAGAATTGAGGTATTCAAGGGTAGTGAAATACCATTTATTCATTTACTTTTTTTGATCAAATAAGAATGAAGTGGTTTGTTTTTCAAATCAGCACCTTTTGTTGATTGATTGTAATCAAATACTGAAATGGGTTTGACTGCTTCCTTGCCTCTAATTGTAACAGTCCTAGTGTCATTACTGATGTGCAGAAATCATAGTCACAGTTTTTTTCTCACTCCATTTTGTGACAGTAATATGTTCTTTAGTTTTGCGTTTTTCACTTTTATAGGCATATTCTTCTGGGTCAGTTTCAGTTTTCCATCACTGTCTTGTGTATGAATTTCAATGTCTTGACTAAGGATGGTGAATTATAGAAACTATCCATCCATACAGTCTGGCATTGTTACAGTAGAGGTTCTGCCAGTTTTAGAACAGTGGCTGTTGTTTCATTGGTGTGAGCTGTGATAAAGAGAGAGTCAAGTTTTGTATCCTTGCCTGTATATACACAGAGGGACTGTAAGTGCCATGTGGGACTGTTGCAGATCTCAATTTGTAATTGTATATTTGAATACCTTGAGAGGCAGATACTATTTGAAAGAAAGGGTTGGTGATTCATCAGATGAATTTTCTGATTTGGGAGATACGGTTCCTGAAATTCGTTAGTCAGCCGTGAAGTTACTGGGATAATTTTGAAAAGTTTGTTCAGTCCTTCAAAATTACTGATGGTTTCATTGTTAGTGAAATGCAAAATTCTATGCATTAACTCCAATCTATCTCATATTATGTCTCCAAATCCCAATGTTGAAATTACTCTGTGGTAAAATACGACTTGAGAGTAGGTTTCTGAATAATGTCCATCAGCATAAACAGACCCAGTACAACTTAAATTTCACCTTGTCACAGATTTCCACGACCTATCAGGCAACCTGATTTATAATTGATGCCCACATAGAAACTGCTCTGTGTATCTGTTGTTTCTTTGACAATCATGTCTGTTAATTTTCTACAGGAAGATAATTAAAAAATGCTCAAAATTTCTGTCACCTGTTTTGCAGCCTCTTGAAGTCCAACACTGCCCATGAAATTTTTGTCCCTTATAGTTGTCCATGTTTTCCCAAACAAAGTCTTGTGTAATATTGTCATCTTCATCACCACCATTCAAAATTACTGCGGTTTTGGACTTTTTCCATTGTCCGGAATTTTAGGTAATAGAGGAAATGATGTTTCGGAAACTGAATCTGTTTCCGTCTTCGGTGAGAAAGGATGAAACCTACTCAGTTTGGCCCCTTAGAAAGAGCTAATCTCAATCTTTGGATTATCTCTTTCCTTTCTCACCTGAAGACGGAAACAGATCCATTTTCCGAAACGTGTCCTCTTATTACCTAAAATTCCGAATGGAAAAAGTCCAAAACCCCAGTAATTCTGTGAGCCATCCACCATCATCAGAACCCTTTAGAATCTGTCACTGCCGTTGTTAACCACAGCATCAAGAAGAACACGATCATTTAATTCATTTTCATTGTCATATTCCGAATATGATAAACTTCCTTCTGATCCACTTATTCTCCCACTTTAGCTTCATCACACAACACAGCAGTTTGCTTCTAGCTAGTGCATGCCTTCGCTGCTGCAGTGGAGAAGAGAAGATTGCTCCTGGGAATCGAACTGTGGTTGTCAGGCCCATAACACAGTTGCTGTACTGACTGTAATATCAGACTAGTTCATTTAAATTGTGTATATGTTTCAGTTGGCAGGATCCCCACAGAACCAGCAACCCACTCCAGGTTCTGACAGGAAACAGTCTTCACAAGATGATCTGGACCGAATAAGTCGAGTAACATCAGGTGCACCTATAGAGATAGGCACTGGGTCACTGGGACGAAGAACATTGGAGTCACTTCAGGAAATTGAAAGAAATCGTCAACTCCACCTTGCACAGCAAGGTAATATCACATCTGATAAATGAGAACAGTTATCATTAATTTATCAAACTTACGATGTGACTTTTGATGTCAGCATTTATAATTTTCTTCATATTCTGGTATGCTACTCATTTTCTGCGATCTGTTAGCATTCCTGCCAACTTTCACCTGTTCTCTCATTTACTTGGGTATATAAGCAGAAGCATCCATTCCTTGCCCAACGTAATAATGTAAAGTAATATACGTAAGGGGTGGGCCATAAAAACCAGCCCGCGCACTGCGACCTTCAATGATCTATTGTGCTTCCCCTTGGATTAGCCCCTTATTAATCCTACACTTTTAATAAAGTGTAAGACCCTGCTTATGGGGGCATCATAAAAGTCACTTGGTTCCATAAAAAACTGGCCCAGGTGACAAAATCTTAAATGAGCTGTGGCCTCACAATCTCACGCGATGTGTGTGGCTTGCCCAAGGTATAATTGCTTTCCTCCTCAGCTTTACAGACTGCAAAGAAGAAAGAACATCTAAATGGAGAAATCAAAAGTGCGCTCATTTAATTAAAAAATGGTTGGAATGAGGATGCCAATCACATCCTCAGACTTTTGTTGTGAGACATGCGCATCACTTTAACAAATGTGTCTACCATATGTGTTGGCTTGAGTATGGTGCAAAATTCGTAATTTTGTTCAGTGTTATCCATTAATTCTGTTGTAGCAAACAGCAGAACCTGACAGGAAAGTTGCATTTTTTATATATTAGATTGCCTGTCCAGAAAATGCTATTGCTTTAGACTTTCAGATTTCTTTTTATTATTCTTATTTTGCTCTTGAATAACTGTGTTTAATGTATGCGCTAAAGATTGCAGTTAATTTTTATTCTTGTGTAAAAAAATTTAATTATCAATAACTGAAATAATTTTTTTAAAACTTACATGAATTAAAAAAGTACAGTTAATTTTTATTCTTATCTGATAAAACTTTGTTATCAGTAACTGAAATAAATTAATGTTGCTGGTGTAGGAAGCCAAGTAATTGAGGAGGAGCGAAAACGAGTCCAGGAGTTGAAGCGCAGAGTGCAGAATGAGGTACGTGCGCAGTGGGAGGAACGCAGACAACGAGAGGCTAATTGCAACAGTCTCAATAGTGTGGGCAGTGAGGAGTCCAGTCTCACATCCAGTGATGTACCGACTGAGAGGTAAGCAAGCCATGGGACAATGTCTGTTTTAATCTCTATCGTCTGGAAATAGAGGCTTTAAATCCCCAGCTATTATATTAAATTTTGATGTGTTAATATAGTGCAGTCATACCTCACTAATTAGGAATTTTCGATAATTCAAACAACTTTATTTTTTAATTGCCACCTTGATCACATGGCTAAGATCAGCAGGATGTAGTAAAAGAATAATACAAAAGAAGGAAGACAAAGCAAAATAAGTTTTTTACACTGTCTCATTAATACTAAATATGTAAGCTACCTAAAATGTTTTGAGACTGATGTCAGAACGTTCATTTTTACATTTTATGACAAATTTATTTTATCATATTGTTACATGTATGAGTGACTGTAGACAGGTTTTGGATAGGTGATCAGATTTATTGCATTCTTTGATACAGTTCATAATTACACTTACAATTCAGTATTATACACATGCAGAACCTGTTAATTTATGCTGTATAATCTGAATTACTGACAGTATTGCCAAAGGAACTGCTAAGAGAAACTTAATATGTTGATATTGGTATCATAATCTGTAAGTATCATAATACCCATTCTTATTTTCATAAGGTACATGAAATCTGCATGCATGTTGCATAGTCAGACCAACAGGATCTGACAGATACCCAGAATGACATTTGTATGTAGCAGCAGCGTAATGATGCTGAGTTTGCCAGTGTTGGATCATATGATTTCGTGATTATGCAGTTTTGTGATGAAGGGCTTGTATAGTTCAGTTTGATATGTGGTGGCAGTAAAAAAAGTAAAGCTATTCCTGTAACAGGCTGTGAAGGCCCATAGGGTTGAGAGACATTGAGGTTTCCACATTATCTAGACAGTCACCTCACAGATAAAGGTTTTAGTGGCTCAGTGATTTGTCAGAAGCACATGTAGAACAGAATTAGTGACAGTTTATTTTCTGAATAATAGCAAGTTTATGGAAAGTGAATAATGATCAGAACACAGGGTTTTGTGTGTATTAGGTAATTTCAAGATGGAGGCGAAGTTTTTATAGTAACTACATCAGATGTACTCTTCTTGGGCAGTAAACCACATAGATACAAAGTAAAAGTGCAGCATCACTCTGATGATGGAAACAGATCCATTCTACAAAAATTAAAAATGTCATTTTGTATCATCACAGAAAAGACAGACAGACAGTGATAATACAATAAAAATGACATGGAACATAATTAAAAGGGAGACAGGAAAAATGCATTTAACTGAACAGATGCCATCTCTTCTGAGAAAGCAAAGGATCTAGAAATAGTTGCCAACGACTTCAATAAATTTTTTCTAACAGTTGCTGAGACCTTAAATTTACATCAGATGGGAAGTGAAAATGCTTTCTCATTTTTAAAAGATGCATTTCCCATAAATTTTCCTAGTATTAAAATCATTCCAACCAGTGAAGCTGAGATAAAGAATATTATACACACCATGAAAACAAAGAACTCATCAGGATTTGATGAAGTAACAAGCAAAATTCTGAAAGCTTGCTCTGATTTAATTAGTTGCCCTTTAACTCACATTTGTAATCACTCATTATACACAGGCATTTTCCCAGACCGTCTAAAAATTTCAATAGTAAAACCAGTGTTCAAAAAAGGAGATAAGTACAGTATGACGAACTATAGGCCGATTTCATTATTATCTACTTTTTCTAAGATACTTGAAAAGGTCATGTACAGCAGGATAAATCAGCATATGCATTGTAACAACATATTGGTCCCAGAACAGTATGGCTTTAGGAAGGGTGTATCCACTGAAGATGCAGCATTCAAGCTAACAGACAATGTTTTAAAATCAATTGACCAAAAAAGGCATGTAGGAGGAATTTTCTGTGATCTGGCAAAGGCTTTTGACTGTGTAAATCATGAAATTTTGTTAAGTAAGCTGCAATTTTATGGCATTCGAGGAACAGTGTTAAAATGGTTCAAATCCTATCTAACAAATAGACAACAAAAGGTTGAGATAAAATTACCCAAATATACTCAAAATTTTTTCTCAAACTGGAGAACAGTAAAGCATGGAGTTCCCCAAGGATCTGTCCTGGGACCCTTGCTTTTCATAATATATATAAATGACCTTCCACCAACAATAAATTTTTCATCAGAACCCATAATATTTGCTGATGATACAAGTGTTATAATCTCTAGTAAAATGTTTGATGATTTCTGTGCAATATCAAACAGAGTACTCTCCCACATGAATAAATGGTTCAATGC
>NW_019729217.1:384614-446270 GCF_002891405.2 Cryptotermes secundus
CCGGGGGGGGGGGGTCATCCCTAGCTCAGCACGTCACAATATTATTCTTAGTAGGGTGAGACTGAGTCCACTTGGCACTGCAGCCACTACTGGCCTATTATACCAGCCCCAGATGATAGATGAAGGTGAGTGTGGAGCAATTGGTGGAATTGAGAGTGGCAGGGGAAACCGAAGTACTCAGAGAAAACCTGCTCCAGCACCATTTTATCCATCACATATCCCACATGACCAGACCCAGGTTCAAATCTGAGCTGCTACAGTGGGAAGCCAACAACTAACCATCTGAGCTGTGATGCAGTCAATTTCTTGAATAGCTGAGCAGCTGTTGCCTTGTCATGAAGGAATTGCTCATTAGAATTTGTTGGTTACTATTGAGTGTGGCTGATTATCAGAGAAGTTTTCAGACTTGTAGACAGGATTATCATCTGCTGTTGAGGAAGAAGTTAGGATTGTTATTATTATGTTTGTGACTTTATGTCAGATATACTTGTTGACATAATTGAAACTAAATAACGAATCACCATTCTATCATTGGTATAGTACATTAAAAGTGTTCTGTGTACAGTTCTCTCATACCATGAACATCTGTGACATACTGTGCTATGTATATATAGTATGATATGCATAATTCCATGTTTTCTGTCTGATCATGTCACCGAAAAGGAACGATGGAACGATGTGGAAGTGACATTTACCACTTATTTCATACATAAGCAGTACTTGTGAAACATTAAAACTTACTACTCCTCTCACATACAGTGGAACCTCTATTTGATGTTACATAATTTAAGGTTTTCATATGTTTTAACGTTCACTTTCAGCTACCTGAAGTAAATAATCTGAGTGTTAAATTTCCTTCATTTAAGATTCATCTCAGTTTAGTGTTAAAATCCAACTGCTTCACAAAGACACTTTTTGGGGGGTTTCACCATATGTAGGGCATGGGAGTGTCTAGCTTGTGTAAGTTTCTGTGTTATCAGAAATAGTCTCATAACAAAATTTATTATCAGCCACTGAATAAGATAAGGCTGCATTTGATAACATACAGAAAGGGACAAATGAAGGATATCGATTTAAGTGTTGTGAGGTCTTACATTGTCTAGAATTATTAATTCTGTGCAATAACTTATGCAGTAGTAGATATGAATATTGTTTTCTATGCTGTACAGTTCTTGCACAGTCACCAGTAATTTATACAAGAGTACAGATGGACTCAGTTATATTTAGAATGTTTTTAGTGCAGAATATTTTAGATGAAAGCATTGGGAAAGTTAATGAGAATTGTGTACACTAACTTATGACAAAAAGTAGGGGTGATTTTTATTTTGTATGGTATAGGATTGGTGCACAGTGATCCATAATGACCCTCATTCTCTCACACTGAATGCATAAATATGTTCTTAGCCAATACTATGCAGAAAGAAATTATGCTATACATTGCATATTTATGTCTTGATTATGTATAATGAATATCTGTTCGTTTTTACTATAATATGGAAAGAAATATTGGCATAGTATGTGCACCAGTTATTTATTATGGTGGTTGTGCCTATGAAACTATAATTGAATTTTTGGAGGACATAATAGATCTAACTTGTTGCAGGACTGATGCGCAGTAAGTTCACATTTTTATCCATATACAAGGAAACACCCATTTAATTTTCCTTGATTTAAAAGTTTTCATTTGTTTAATGTTCAATTTTAATAATCCATAATCAGTAATCCCTTTTACAGTTTTTCATTTAAGACACTCCTCAGTTTAACGTTTGAATCCACTACCACCCAAAGAAAAATTAAATGGGAGTTTCACTGTAATGAAACAATATCATTTAATAGAGAATATCAAAATAATATAACTTAGGTTGAAGGTGTTTGAGAACATGGTTCTGAAAAAAGTACTTCAATTGAAGAGGGAGTTCATCATGGTGCATGTATCACAATGTATATATATGTATGTTCAGATCTGAAAATATTTTCTCACTGGTGAATGAATTATTTTTAAAGGTTAATTTTGAGTTTAAAGTAAAGTCCTGTAGGTTAATCTGAAAGATATGTTTTGTATTATGTGTAATTAAGAAAATACATAAAAATTTTACCTCTGTGCATTGCATTAATTCTTTGTAACTCATTTCATCAACCATATATCTAAGTTCAGAATAAATGAAGCTGTGGGCTAATGAGCTGTGTAAAATTACAGAGAACATGTTAGAAAATATGTGTACCCCAAATTTCCACCCTTGATTATGATTTTCTACATGTCTGTCTGTATGTTGTTGAAAATACAAAAATACATTCTGATTGTTATTTTTATTTCATTATGGTTTATTTAATAATGCTGTCAGCTCTGACTATATGACATTGAGTTGTAGGAAGATTTTTGTATTGGAAAGCAAGTGGAAGGAAGTGAGAATGGTCTAATTTTAGTTACTGTCCCAGCATTTACATGGAGGGACTCAGGAATCCTGGTCTTTGAGCCAACATTTGGACATGGAATCTTTTGAACATAAAACAGAAATGCTGTTCACTCAACCACAATGTTTGATTTTCTGCAGTTTTGTATCTTCTTCCCCCCCCCCTTTTTTTTTTGGAAAGCAAGTTGGGAGAAAGTGAAAATGGTCTGCTTTCAGGTACTGTCCCAGAATTTACATGGAGGGAGTGAGGAATCCCTGGTCTTTGAACTAACATTTGGACCTGGAATCTTTTGAATATAAAACAGGAATTCTGTTCACTCAGCCACAATGTTTGGTTTTCTGCAGTTTTGTATCTTCTTCCCCCCCCCACAAAAAAATGAGTTTCTGCAGTTTTGTATCTTCCCCCCCCCCAAAAAAAATTTGAATTTCGTGCAGTTTTATATCTTCTCTCCCCCCCTCAAATTATGTAATAATAACGAATGTGGTGATCTTGTTGTTTCAGTGCATCTAGTGATGATGCGTTACTCAGTCCAACAAACACTGGTAATCCTAAGTGTGCAGGCAGTGGCGGCACTGATGATAAGAATGACACCGAGCCAAGCGATGGCAATACTACAGAACAACATGAGGTAGGATAATCATTTTTGTGCTACAAGTAATTTCCAATTTAAAAAGGTTACTGTCTTCTGGGTTGTGATGCAGTGTAGTTTGGTAGGTAGGTACTACTGAATCAAAGTTAATCATTCAGAATTTTATTTTGGTCTGTTCTAGTCCAGTATATATTCTCTTTTCCATGGAGCTCAAATGAAAGATATGTCATTATTCATAATACCTTAATATGCAGCGTGAATTGTATAGCTTGTTAAGATGCTAACTTATATTTGAGACTTTTCAATATATCATATTTATTTTGCAGGTTGTCAGGGAAACCTTACTTATGTCTCCATTTAGTGTAATATTATTACAGATTAAGTACAATTCACTGTTGTATTTAGTGTTGTAAATAATGTCAGTCTGCTCTGCGAACCAGGGTACTTCATACATTGTGTAGGCAACCTCACAGAAGATATGCCCAGTGCAAGTGTGTCTGAATGTCCTATTAGCATATGAATACCGGAAATAAGTTTGTGACTTTCTAATGATAACATAACAGCTTAGATCACTAACTGAAGATGACACACCCTTGTTCCTAGACTGGATCAGTATACTACAATTTTATTTGTTGTTTTATGTGAAACTTCATCACCTTCATTCAAGGAATGCTATAGATTGAGAATATTTGAGAACAGAGTGCTGAAGAGATTATTTGGACCTGACAGAGAGAGAAAAAGAGAGGAAGTGACAAGAGACTGGAGAAAATTGCATAATGATGGACTTCAGAATTTGAAAAAAAATTGATGATAAAATCATGTATGATGAGATGAATGAAGTGCATAGCATGCATAGAAGATGTGATAAGTGAACACAAAATTTTTGTTGGAGAGCTTGGTCATCTGGAAGATCGAGGCATAAAGTGGAGGATAATATTACGGTATAACAGAGAAATAATAGTGTAGGATGTGGACTGGGCTCATATGGTTTTTGGGTGAGACATTCAAATGTAGTATTAAATAATATATCTGTTGGTTCTGTGGAAGAGAAATTGTAAAGCAGCTGAGCAACTTCAAAAGAAGACCCTGCTCCATAGAGTTAATGTAGCATCTGTACTATTGTCTATCTCTGTCAACAGTACACTTCTATCCGCTGTGTGTGAACAGTGAGGCTAGTGAGAGAGGCATGAATGTTCCCTCCATGTTGGAGTCTGTCTCTTCACTCTTCTTCCAGTCTTTTTTGGCTTTAGTTTTCTCTCAATAAGGATATTCCTACATCCACTACATGAAGATGTATGGGGTAGGAGAGGTGTAGATCCATGTGTTCTTGATGTCAGCAATAGATTCAGGTGGGTTTTCAGCTTAAGGCCTCACCATGTGTATCCTTGGGGGAAGGAGACCCCACCTAGAGGTAGTCCATATGCTGTGCCAGTTCAAGGAAAGAAATGCTGTGGTTGTGCAGCTCTTAGCATAGTCAGTCTGATGACTGAGCCATCCTGGCTTCTTTCTCTCTTAGTACAGTCTATTTCATAGATGGGGAGATATGAGAGAGACAGAATAGTGCCTGGCATCAGACTCCTTAGGGAACATTAATATCACCTGACTCATTGGCTAAAGATGCATATGACATCATATTTCTTTTGTACTAGTGGAATAGACACTTAAAATAGTTGTTTGCTGAAATGGTTTCTGAGCGTGGTCACCTGCATAGCTTAACCTGATGTGTTGCCACCATATTCTTGTAATCGCATATTTCTTTGCATCTCTTAGATCTATTTGAACACAAGTGACACATGCTGGTTATTGGTTGAAGCGGATTACTGTGTTTTGTACAGTTGTATATGTATGTCTTATTTTTTGAACATGGTTACTCGTTCTGAGCCAGAACATAAATTAAAATTCCATGTAGAAATGTTATAGCCCAGTACTTGCTTTTCTGTCAACCTGTATGTTAGCAGAGTTGGTAATAGTTCTAAAGTAGAGTAGAAGATGGCAGCAGTAAACAGTAGTGGAAGGTATACTTAAGCTGATAATGCAGTGTCCACTGATGTTGGGAAAAGTTCATAGAATGCTTAGGTGCATAGGTGGTAGCACTGCCAGTGCATGTTTAATGAGATTGTTTCAGAGTATTTCTTAAGGGCTCTAATATAGGCATCTGCAGGAATTACTTCATCAGTTTGAGATAAGAATTTGGAAAAAGTTTTTAGAATCAAGATGAGAATTGAGTTTCTTTCACAGTGCGATAAATTGCTCTTGATACCAGATCTTTTTTCAAAGAAAAATGTTTAAATATCATTGTGATTAAAAGAGTCGATTCTAAGGTCATATCCTTTTTCACCATGGACTGAAAGAGAGGGAGAGAGAAAGATTTTGTTCACAAGTTGATCAATGGCTGAGTTGTGAATCATTACGATCCTGATCCACCAGACAGATTTTCTGCTGCTATGGACAGCAAAAGTAGCCTTCAGGAAACTGCAAAGTTTAGGGCTGAAAAATCAACATTTGAATCAAATTTGAGACATTATTTTCCCCAGTTCAATCTTGAAAATGTAAGGCCTGCCTATGCCTGCTATAGTCTGTGATATTTGTTTGAGAATGATACTGTACTACAAATCAAAAGGTCATGGGTTCAGTTCCCAATGAGATCATTTGAGTCTTTCAATGTACCTAATCCTTCTAGCTTCCCTGTAGCCCTGGGGTCGACTCAGCCTATAACAGAAATGAGTACCATATATTTTCCTGGGGGGTATAGGGTAGCTGGTGCATAAGCCTGACAACCTCACCACCATCTGTGAGCCAAGTGTTTGGAAGATGTGGGAGCCTCGACATCTCACAACCCTATGGGCATTCAGTTAACAGGGATAGCTGTACCTTTATATATATATATATATAAGTACAGCATGACCAAGTACTCTGTTAATAACAAGCAATTTTGCATTGAAATTTCAGTGGTTATGCTGGTATGAGTACAGGTTGGCCCAAAGTAAGTTAACTGGTTAGTAAAGTGTACACTGAAGTGCACTGGAAATTTCTTTATTACCTATTGAATTTACAAAATTTGTTCAAAACAAGATCCTTCATAGACTTGAAAGGATTCTGACGATGGTGTATACTGTACTTCTTTTGGACTTCACCCATTGTCTGGTATGTAAAAGACAAAAGACCACGTCTTCAGGTGGATAGGGAAGGATAAACCTACTCAGTTGGGCCCCATTAGAAAGAGCTAGTCTCAATCACTGGACAAACCCGGTCTGTAGAAAAACAGCCTATGAACAACCGACAACCGGTTCCATCAGTGTGAGAAAAGTATAAAATCACAGTAAAAACATGATAAAAAATTTGTGCCAAGCATGCACTTGTCAACAATATAAAGAAACAGAAATATAGGTTAAATTCCATGAATTCAGTTAAAAACGAAAGTAAAAACTGGATAATGCATGCCTAATCTGCGTGGATAAAGAATCATGCCACTATGGTGACTTCCGGGAATCAGACTAATGTCTTTTACATACCAGACGATGGGTGAAGTCCAAAATAAGTACAGAGATCCTTCATGTTTGATGCGTAACTCATAATGCTCTGGTACTGTTCTATAGATTCACCAGCAGGTTTAAATCTGAACATTCCAATTAATACAAGAGAATATTTTCAGTTGACTGACTTGTGGGCCACTCTGTAGATAGATGTATACTTCGGCAGTGCATTCACCATAACGGAATGAATAAGGTTTTCAAGATGTGTGACTAGAATCCAAATCTGAAGACAGTAATGTTATTCTGCTCTTTGTAATGTTTTTTTATGTTACGGTCTGGTTCCATGCCAAACAAACATGCCAGCTGCCTTACCCCCTGGAGTTAAATAATAAATTCAACAAATAATTTGCAAACAAAAATATTTCTCGCTTAAAGCTTTTAGGTTATGAAGAATTATGATCGTTTTGGACAGTCTTTTCTCATCCAGTTAGAATAAAATTTGGGTCAGTCTCTTCTCATTTAATACCTGAAGGCAAAATCTGGGGCAGTCTTTTCTCATTTATTATCTGAAAACAAAATTTGGTAATATTATTTGAAGTCTGTAAACAGTAAAAATGTGTAGTGATATTAATCTAAATATTGCGGTATTAAAATATCACTAATGTAACATGATGAACATTGATTTTATTAAATAAATAATATAGTGGCTATAATTAATATGCATATTTTCAGTTAGGAAATACAGTGGCTGGGCATGTGTGTAGGATGGGGAATTTTGGTAAGAAAGATATTCATTTGTGAAGCTGAGGAGATGGACAGATAATATTAAAATGGATCTTGGAAGGTAGGTTGTAAGAATGTGATGAGGAAGCCTATTTATTTGTAAGACTGGGGAGATTTTTGAAAAATAGGGTTTAATTGCGGAAAGTGGGTGGAACTGACTGGGTATAGCATCCAGTAGTAGGCTTTTTTATTGGTAGTTTTGAACATTCCTGTTCTGCTACCACAGTGTTGATGTAAATATAAGTAATCTGAGGTTGTTATGCCAGTGGTCTCATAGATGGTTACCAGTGTTTTGGAGTAACCTTTTGCCATGCTGTTCTAACCCAAAGTAAATAGGGCGCGCTATAGCTCAAGTGGTTAGTCACTGGCTTCCCACCGTGGCGGCCTGGGTTCGATCCCGGGTCTGGTCAAGTGGGATTTGTGGTGGACAAAGTAGCGCTGGGGCAGTTTTTCTCAGAGTACTCCAGTTTCCCTGCCAATCTTCATTCCACCAATTGCTCCACAATAACCCTCACCTATCATCTGGAGCCGGTACAATAGGCCAGTAGTGGCCGCAGTACAATTAAATTAAAAATTAGCAATTAAAAAAACCCGAAGTAACAATTTTAATCTATGTAAGCAACCAGAACAGGACGAGCATAATCACTGAAGTTTTGCAGATAATTATCTGTAATTATATGTAAGTGTAACACACAGCTTAAGACAAAATAATTATAATTATTTTGTCTTAAGCTGTGTGTTACACTTACATTCCATAAAAAAAAATAAAATTTAGATTTATATTATCTGCATTACATAGCAGTTTTAACCTTATTAGTTCCAAACTTTGTTCTGTGTTTGTACTCACAGTTTTTCAGATGTTATTTTGGCAGTTGATATCTGAAGGCAGGTGGTTCTCTGCCAATTTGTCTGTGCATAGCAAGAAGGCTAACATAACCTCCCACCCACAGAGAATTTCTTACATACTATGGATGGCTTCTGCCTAGCTTAGATACAGAAACCTTACAGCTCACAGCAATGGCATTTATCATTGAAAGAGATTGAGAAGTATTTTCAGCATGTGAATCATGGTGTCTTTTTTTAAGCATATAATATTGAAATATAACTGACTATCACTGGAAAAATATTCACCCTTAACATTCCTGTGTATGGAGAGATTCAGTTTAGGTCTTAAACATAAACATAACTATATGTACCACCTAGTTGGTGTTCATAATAGAGGCCCAGTGTGTTCACTGTGTGATAGGAACTAAGTTTTAAATATTGTGTTGCTGAATTTCATCCTGCACAGGGTTAAGAATAATTATAATCATTGCGGTTATCTCTCTGCATTGTTTGTACATCTCCGAAGTAGAAGTTGGGCTCAGTTTCTGTGCACAGTTTGTCGCAGTTGGCATGGTTTGTAGAAGGTGATGTTGGTCTCATTATGTTCTATTACCAGAACAAATACTGCTTGATGTAAGGCTGTTTATGGCTCTTTTCATTATTACCCATCATTACTGCACTATGTTGAGGGTTTTGTAGTGGCCAACCTCGTCTTAACTCCATTGAGTACAGTCTTTCTTCAGAAACTGATACTCACTCAGCTGGTCAAGAAACTCCCTGTCTTTTGTAGAAATGAAAGGTTCGTTACCATCTTCACAAGAGCCTAGTACTGGATCCTATCCTGATGCAGATGTCCATAACCTTACATATATCCTTAAGATCCATATTAATATTATCTTCCTATCTATGCAGTGGTCTCCCAAATGGAATCTTCTCTACAAGTTTTCAGACCAAACTTTTGTATGCATTTCTTGTGAGTACACATCAAGAAACTCCACATTATATAATTTTCTCCAACCTTCTGCTTTTTTTTAGATCCAAATGCTCCCCTGACATTTGCCAGACACCCACAGTCTGTGTTCTTCCCTCACTGATGACAGACAGAAAGTTACTCTGTATAAAATACGTGGTAGAATTATAGCGATCGGTAGTTTAAAGATGAGACATGCTGAAGGACAGAGCTTTGAATTATGTTTCGATTTTATGTGTTTCAGGTTATGTTACAATTAAGGTTCTTGATCATTGGCTCATTGATTTCTCTTTATGGAAGACGTGTAGCATTTGTGTGCCATTGGGAGCTGGACAGCGGTGTATGCAGTTAATAATAAATGAAGTTGTGCATTACTAGGAATTCATGTTTTAACCAACCATAGATGTTTGTCTTCCCGATGAGCCAATGTCAGGACGTGTAACAGATGTTAAGATCGCGGGCGAACGCTTGTTCGGATGTCAGCGCGTAACAGAAATAGGGCCACAAATATACAGCACAAACCTTTTATGCAGTTATCAAAATCTACAGTGAAGCCGCATAGACGCGACAGCCATTGTATGTTTGTTGATTTCTTCTATTTTAGTCGCCAGGGGATCCTAGATGAACATGTTCTGATGACTGCGTGTGCCGCGCATCCAATGGGCGCTATGTTTACGTTTGTGTGTGTGTGTGTGTGTGTGTTAGCGCACTTTATGCCTCGCCGATGACCGTGGCCACGGGTCCTAAGGGACGAAGTGTGTATAAAAGAAGAATTTTAAACTGCAAAAATGAAATTTCTGAGGAGTGTAGCAGGCTAAACAAGGAAGAACAATAATGATGGTTAATAATCACATTTCTAAAATGTACATTACAATGCAAATATCACGTTCTGCGAATGGAAGACATGGATTTCGAGAAACATAAGGCTGATACAGTTTTAAGACCCAGCAGACCACGCATCGTCTAATCCATGAAGGTGATGATAATAGCCTGATCCCTTCGCAGCGTCATTAAATATGTCATAAATGAATAAATGCATTTAATATCGGTCCATGTACGCTCTAACATGTCTCGTATCCGTGTTATTCGAGCACGTATGTTAGCCCGTTAAACATGTAATGTTTACATATCCGCGTGGAAAGAAGTCACATATAAAAATTAAAATTCGCTTAATGGGGGGTGGAGTCCAGCTGGGTCCACTCGGCACGGCGGCCACTGATTGGCCTATTGTATCTGCCCCCGGGTGATTATGATGATGGAGAATTTGGTGGAATGAAGATTGGCAGGGGAAACCGAAGTACTGAGAGAAAATCCGCCCCAGCGCCACTTCGTCCACCACAAATCCCACTTGACCAGACCCGGGCCGCCGCGGTGGGAAGCCAGCGACTAACCGCTTGAGCTATGGCGCGGCCCAAGTCACATATAAATAAATAATTGATATTGCAATGGTGTAGCAACCAGAGTCCTGTGTGGTAACTCCAAAAATCCTATGCCCCTGAAGAATAAGATAAGTGTCTAGGTACCTCTGTAAGGCTCGATAACAGTCACGCTGGTTCAAAATTTCGACGCAGGATTAAAACATTATTTTATCTGTGTATGACAACGAGTAGCGAACAGCAGTGTTTTATCTTAATGAGTTTGGTATCTCTCAGTTTTCATAATGGTAAAGATAATAAATAATAATGATGAAAGACGCCTTTAACCTATTTAAAAGGCAAAGTTCATTTAAATATAATTCTAAAGAAGTAAATTCTTTACCTTTCAGAAAAACACCGCATATCTCTTACAGAGATAGTCTCTCTTGCTCCCTCTGTGACTCTACAGCCCTTTGGACCTTGGCCCCTTTTTTAGTTTCCTAATCTGAACACGGTAGGACTCCTTGGACGGGGGATCAGCACGTCGCAAGGTCGCGACCTCTACACAGAACAGCAGAAACACAGAATCAACTCACACAGACATCCATGCCTCGAGTGGGATTAGAACCCACGATCCCTGTGTTCAAGCGGGCGAAGACGGTTCATGCCTTAGACCGCGCGGCACTATGATTGGCCCAGAGTTCAGTCAGTCGGTGGTAATTTGGGAAACACTTTCTGCTCATGCTCGGAATTAAACGAACTCCGGTGTGGACGAAATCTCATGTTGCTTCATGTTACGGCGTAGTAAGCACTCTCGTCTAAAGGGTTAGAATGATAACACGGAGATTCGAATGACGCCCTTCAAACTTCTGCTTCCGTGTGGATATGCATTCGTACTAATGCAGTTTCTAATTTGTTTAGTAGACCGCCTCTGTGGTCTAGTGGTCAGAGTTCCTGGCTACAGATCCTGAGGTCCCGTGTTCGACCTCGCACTACCAGATTTTCTGAGAAGTAGTGGGTCTGGAACGGGGTCCACTCAGCCTTGTGAGGAGCTGTTTCAAGGAAATAGCGGCTCCGGTCTAGAAAACGGAGATTAACGGCCGTGGAGATCCGTTGCGCTGACCATGCGACACCCTCTATCCGCTAAAGTTGGCACTAACTTCGTCGACAAGCGGTGGTCGCTCGGTCAGTATAGTTTGCTTGCGGACTACAGGCCACGGAGTTCGTTTTTTTTTATTTGTGATTCTGCCGGTTCTTTCAGAATATCAGAACCTAAACTTGAGTTTAAAAGAGCGTAATTGATTGTTCGTTGTAAAGATAACATTTACTCTAATTAATAACTGAACTGTTAAAGCGTATGGAGGAGTGTAGGTTCTGGATAGAGGCGAGTGGTCAGCTTCACGCCACGGCATTTTACCCCCTTGGGTGTTGGCTGGGCACCAGAGCAGTTTTTGGACACTGGAGGAAATGAATGTCACTACCGGGGGCAGAACTCCAATTCCATAGTCCAGCCCACCGTTAGATTTTCCTCTCTGTTCTGTTGCTCCCACTTTGAAGCATAGCGCATCCGTGAAACGCTTTGTTTCACTTCAATTTTTTAATTTAGGGCAGTCGGCAGAACCCCTTGGACAGGGGCTCAGCCCGTCGGAAGGCTGCTACATAAACGCAGACGAACATCTATGTCTCGAGTGGGATTCTTACCCACGATCCCAGCGTTCGAGCGAACGAAGACAGTTTTTGCTTTAGACCGCGCGGCCACTGTGATCGGCTGCGGTTTGATCACCCACAGATAATTTTTATTGTATTTATTAGGGTTGAAGTATTATTGATTGAGCCATCGTGATGGTAAGTGTCCCACTTCATGAACTCTTACAGCGTATCAGAGCTGACATCTGTGTAAACACCGACAGTGTTTGTTTTAGAATCTCGAAATAGAATCGTCCTTTAAAGTGTACTTTAAGAGAGTATCACGTAAAAAGACTAGATTCAAGTTGGACATCAAACCATGAAGGCAGATGGCAGCACTGAGTGTTATTAATGTCAAAACCGACTCTATTCATCTGTTCTCTCATAAATATCTGTTTGACGAAGATACTGGTAATTTCAGGAGCATCGTATCTCTTTTAGATACGAGTATTTTTAAGATGTTTGTTTCCTCGTTGCTGCTTTCCTTTTAACCTTAAATCTTTCAAGCACAGCGGTGAATATGAACAATACCGTCTTCTGGGGTGTGGCACCATGTAGATCTTGTGTGAACCGACATTCCTCCGAAACGTCGGTTTACATAAGATGTACGCTGTGCCACATCCCAGAAGACGGCATTCTTCATTCTGCATTTTGTCCGTAGAATGTTTTAATGTGTTATGTTTGGCCCTTGGGATAAACAAAGATTAATTTAATAAACTATATTAACGGCAGTTTTCCGTGAGGTAGGAACCGAAATGTTTTTACACTAAGGTCTCACGAATTCGCAATAATTGGGAGTGAACCTTAGTTCAAATTAGTGAAAGTCCGAATTATATAAATGCTGCTGAAATAAATTCAGGGAAGCTGTAAAACTTAGTTCACGTGTGTTTTTATGCATTGCAAATTTATTCGAAACTGTTTTAATTGCATTTTTTTTTTTTTTGTGTAAGAGTTAAGGTTTTCACTACGGTGACTATGAAGAATATCGTCTTCTGGGATGTGGCACCGTGTAGATATTGTGTGAACGCGTTTCGGAGGAACGTATCGCCTCCATCTTCGGGGTATAAAAATCCGCGAGCGTGGAACCAGGGTGAGCTGGTGGCTGCAGCACTTTTTATGGTGTCTTCTCTCAGTCTCGTTAATGTATATGGGTTAACTCTGCGTATCTACTCTCTCTGGCGACCGATTTTCTAGATCTGTAATGCTCTGCTACGTTTTCAGTGGCCTCGATGTTTGACGTGAGGCCTACATGTATTTGTGCTAGAGCTGCACGCGGCAGTTTACGGAACTTGATCACGACGATGTGATCAAGATGGTCCGAATTATCGCAATTACGAATTAGTGAACTCCGAATCAGGTTTCCCTCTGTTTAAATGAAATGTATGCCTGAAGGGTTGACACTACCTCCCTACTACGTACTTACCACTCGGTGCTACATCCCTGGGGAGCCTTGGCTTCCTCTACAACCAGTCTCCACTGCTCTCTATTCCTCATCTTCTCTAACCATCCTTTCACCTTCATCTTCGTCAGGTCGTTCTCAACATCGTCTAGCCATCTCATCCTCCGGGTTGCTTAGTCCTTTTCCCATATGTTTCACCTATCCGAAGCTCATTAAGTTTCCCAGCAAAATTCTTTTTACAGGATAAGGTTGTTAGCGTCATGCCCGATCCCCAACCAGGAGGACCAGGGTATGTCTCTTAAGGCGGGTTTACAATAAGGCAGCCATGCGACCGCATGCTGCAAGTTTCTCACTTGCAGGTGGTGGGTAGCGTACTCGCATGCTGCTTGCGTCCCGCGTCCTCTAGTTGCTCCGGGCCGCTAGTAGTTTCAGCTGCCTACTCGCATGCGGCTTGCGTCCCGCGTCCTCTAGTTGCTCCGGGCCGCTAGTAGTTTCAGCTGCCTACTCGCATGCGGCTTGCGTCCCGCGTCCTCTAGTTGCTCCGGGCCGCTAGTAGTTTCAGCTGCCTACTCGCATGCGGCTTGCGTCCCGCGTCCTCTAGTTGCTCCGGGCCGCTAGTAGTTTCAGCTGCCTACTCGCATGCGGCTTGCGTCCCGCGTCCTCTAGTTGCTCCGGGCCGCTAGTAGTTTCAGCTGCCTACTCGCATGCGGCTTGCGTCCCGCGTCCTCTAGTTGCTCCGGGCCGCTAGTAGTTTCAGCTGCCTACTCGCATGCGGCTTGCGTCCCGCGTCCTCTAGTTGCTCCGGGCGGCTAGTGGGTTCAGCTGCCCACTCGCATGCGGCGTGATGAGTTGGGACACGGATAAAGCCAAGTGTCTTATCGAAGAATACCGCGAAAAGAACATTCTGTGGGATTTGCGGGATCGCAATTATAAAGCCAATCAGAAGAAGTTGAAGCTGCGGGAGGAATTCGCCACGAAGTTTGAAATGTTCGATGAAGTAAGCGAAAGAAAAGGTTACAAATCTGAGAACTACCTTCCACAGGTATAGAAAGAAGAGCAGATCAGGTGATCAGTGGGTGCACTTCCCCTCATTGAGTTTCCTTCTTGAGGTTGACGCACCAAAAAGAGGACTTTCAGCGGACGAGGATATTGTTTCCGAAGCAACCAGTCGCTCTGGGTGTAAATGGGGTCGGTCGCATGCGGCAACGGTTGCTCCTGGCCGCATGCTGCTTGATAAATTGGACGGCTAACATCGTCACCCGAGGAGGGCAACTAGGTTGCTTTAAGTTGCCCCAGTGTAAACCGCCTTTAGTCTGGACTCTACCGCCGGCATAGCTCTCCAGGGTACCACCACGACAAGGTGGAGGCACCTTTGGGGGGGAAGGGTTTACACTACCGGATCTGTAAATCGTCACATGTAACCTTCATTAGACCACGGTGTTGTTGAACACGCTGTTGTGTAGTACTTCCCGTATGCGCGGTGGTTTGAAAGTTGGTTGTTCTCTCATCTTCGGGTGATTGTTATATTGACAGGTTTAAAGTTCCCTCCCCTCACTGAGGTTGGTGGTAGCTGTTTCCCAGAGGGCTGACTGTTGGTATACATTTTCAGGAATCGATGATCTCGTAGTTCATATCGGATGGCTACCTCTAATCTCGAAAATAAGAATTAGGTGTGTTACTTTAATGGCAACCAGTAACCTGAAGATGGAAGCAAACCCAGCTCTCGAAACCTATATGTCAAACATGCCTCAGACAGGAGACATTGCCCATTATAACTGCTGTAATATTAATCAACCACTGTCCCAGATCTACTGGACCTTTTTTAAATTTTTTTTTAATTTGCTTAATGGTGGGTGGCGTCCAACTGCGTCCACTCGGCACGGCTGCCACTGATTGGCCTATTGTAGCCTGCCCCGGGTGAATATGGTGCTGGAGAATTTGGTGGAATGAAGATTGGCAGGGGAAACAGAAGTACTCGGAGAAAACCTGCCCCAGTGCCACTTTTTCCACCACAAATCCCACTTGACCAGACCCGGGATCGAACCCGGGCCGCCGCGGTGGGAATCAAGCTATGGCGCGGCCTTACTGGACGGGTTAGTCTAGATGTAATATTCTAGAGTTGTATTCGGATAGGTTCTTGCTTCGAATCTCGGCCGGGACAGCAGCTGTCCTGATTTCATGGTTTTCCTCAGTCCCTCCAGGGAAATTCTTGAATTAGACCATATCCGCTTTCTGTATAGTCGTTTCAGATTCATCCCTCATCCTACCATCTGACACTATAGTCTGAATATGGTCGTTAAATAGCCTATGGAAGAAGCAGTTACAAACATTTAGATTGCGTCCAGTTGCCTTCACGTGCTTCTGTAGTGTAAGGCCGAGGGCAACCAAGGAAACTGGCAACCGCAACGCAACCGCAGTTTCCTCCAGTCTGAGTTGAACACGTGCTACTGAGTGGAGCAGCGCAAATTGAGGAAACGGCAGTGCAACTCGCGGAAAGACCGAGAAAGTAAACTTCCAGGCGACGCAGCATGTCATTTTTCTCACAATTACGTGGCCTCAGTTTAAATTGTCACAGAAAAACGGATGCACCCAATGTTTTATTTTCCTAATATTGTATTTAAACATCCTGTTGCATTAGTATATAATTTATTTCACCCTTCCACATTACATGGCTCGCCTATATACGGCCATCATTGGGTGTCTTCTGTCTTTGCTAAAATTGTTGCACTGTGTGTCAGAATTTCGTATCGCGTGTGAACGCGATATTTCCTGATTAAAATAAATTGACCTTAACTAAAACTAATTAACATCCCAATATTTTCCTTGTAGTCGTCGTCCTCCCTTCTCACGCCGTCAGCTACTACCATATTATGACAGGATCAGTATTATCTTACATTGCAGAAGCAGAGTGCACGAAATTAAACAATACAGTCATGCATTGCGTCGAACATACCCACTTAAGATGATATGAGAAATTAATCAACCATAAGTTTCCTCAGTGTTCGCCTGCTAATCTGGAAACCAGTCGCCTGCTTGAAATCGGCGACTTTTCGCGGAAATTGCGGTTGTCTGTTTCCTTCGTGTGCCTTCGCCCTAACAGGCCTGCAGATTCATGAAAGGTTTTATCAGCTTGCTGGCCATAGCCTTACAAATAGGTACAGGCGCACTTGTCATGTAACGAATCGTCCTTGTTTAATACTATCACGTGTAAGGGGTTGTGCGTGACTTAGAGCCTGATTTTTTAATTGGATGAATGTATTTATTGACACATTATTCGTACAACTCTGAACTACGGGCTATTACAGCGTTATCACTATTCTACACACTTTGAAGTTCAGCATTACACACGCAGTAGGGTTCTCAGTCATCACTAGCCGTATCCTGACAACAGATTTCATAAGTCTCATAGTTACTTCAAATCACACACGAAGTCTTCTTTTCACAGCCTAATTCCCTTCTTGCCATTTCTTCTCAATCACTTTCTACTGCCGACTCTCAATTCTATCTTCAGCTGCTCCTAAGCTCATATCCTAGCAGGCTGGCGTTTCGAAACTCAGCTGAACTCTTCTTTATAACGACTTTGCACGTACCACGCAGAAAACACATCCTCTATTTTTGGGAGGGGGTGTTTTCAGCTCCGTTGCATGACAACGGAAGTTATTCGATTGTTGTTTGCATATTATTTGCTTCCGGAATGTGTTTACAGAGTCGTTGCCTAGCAATGGACATCTATTCTGACATCACTACTCCAGCTTTCGGGCGTCATGTCACAATACCTTGCCGCGTAACGGATTCAAATTAATTAATTGGTGATTAATATTGCCGCATGCTGGGATATGACACCTGTGGTTCCGTAGATACGTACCTACGTTTCGGAGAAGGGTTAATTCATAGTTAACTAAAGAAACTGCCCCTCGTGGTTGGTTTATTGGGACCCCTAATCAAATTTACTCATTGTTTCATAGCATTGGACTAAAATTGAACATTTGCTAAAGGGATACATTTCAGTTTCTTAGTCCTATACACAGTCGGTAGGAATCCTTAGACGGTGGATCAGCCCGTCGCAAGGCCGCTACCTACACACAGAACAACAAACGCAGTACGTATAAACGCACATACACATCTATGCCTCGAGTAGGATTCTAACCCGGCCGCGCCATAGCTCAAGCGGTTAGTCGCTGGCTTCCAACAGCGGCGGCCCGGGTTCGATCCCGGTTCTGGTCAAGTGGTATTTGTGGTGGACAAAGTGGCGCTGGGGCAGGTTTTCTCCGAGTACTTCGGTTTCCAATTATTAAATAGTAACGCCTCTGAGCAAGTGGAAGGTATGACCATAGACCGGAATCAAGGAAATTTTGAGGCTGAAGAGCCAGCGCCGACCATAAAAGAAGTAGAACAAGCTATCAAAAAATTGAAACAATAAAGCTCCAGGAATGGATCTCATCATGGCAGAATTAGTGAAATTTGCAGGCCCAGAATATGCCAAGCACTTACATCAGCTGACAGTTAAGATATGGATAACTGAAATAATCCCAGAGGAATGGAACCTCAGTATTGTATGCCCTATCCATAAGAAAGGCGATGTCATGGTATGCTCTAACTATAGAGGAATTAGTCTGTTGTGCATAGCATATAACATATTTTCCAACATTCTGTTTAACAGACCCTCTCCCTTTGTGGAAGGCATAATTGGGGATTACCAATGTGGGTTTCGTCAAGGAAAATCAACGAACGATCAGATTTTCACTATTCGCCAGGTCCTTGAAAAGTGAAATGAATTCCAAATTGAAACACATCATCTTCTCATTGACTTCCGATCAGCCTATGACTCCATAGATAGAGATAGTCTTTTTCTGGCAATGGAAGAGATGCACATTCCACGGAAGTGAATCGCCTTAGTCAGAGCCACTATGGGAAAGACCCAGTGCCAAATTAAGATTCAGAAAATGTTGTCCAGCCCTATAATAACTAGAAATGCAGTTCGGCAAGGGGATTCCCAAGCCTGCCTTTTGTTCAATATAGCACTAGAGAAGGTAGTTAGAGATGCAGGCATCAACACAAGGGGAACTATATTCTATAAGTCAGTTCAAATATTGGCATTTGCAGATGAAATTGATGGTAGAACACAAAAATCTATGAAAGAAGCTTTTCTTAATTTGCAAAGAGCAGCAAAAAAGATGAATCTACAAATTAACCAAAATAAAACAAAGTACATGCCGGTAACCAAGAAAGACTGTGCTAATGGACCTGCATATATTGAAATTGGCTCACATAAATTTGAGGCTGTATGTAGTTTCACTTACCTTGGATCAGAAGTTAACTGTAAAAATGATATCAGTGATGAAATAAAAAAGCGTGTACTTGTGGCAAATAAATGTCTCCATGGCCTTAGGAAACACCTGAAATCCCAATTAATACCCAGGAAAACCGAAACTGTGATGTATAAATTACTTATAAGATCAGGGCTATCTTATGCCTCTGAGAAGACTGTTAAGTATATTTGAAAGGAGGATCCTGAGATGCATCTTTGGACCAGTGGAAGAAAATGGAATATGGAGGAAGAGGTATAACCATGAGCTATACAAACTATTTAATGAACCAGACATTATTGGATTTATAAAGGTGAAAAGGTTTGAATGGGCTGGACACACAATACGTGCCGGCGAGAATAGAACCATCAGGAAAATGCTTAATACTAAACCAGAAGGAAATGGGAGAGTGGGAAGACCAAGGTTAAGATGGGAGGAATATGTGTGTCAGGACATAAGAATTTTGGGTATAAAGAACTGGAGGAATGTAGCATCGAATGGAGAAGAATGGCGAGCAATCCTGAGGAAAGCCAGGGCTCACAAAAGGCTGTCGTGCCAGTGATGATGATGACGACTTCGGTTTCCACTGCCAATCTTCATTCCACCAATTGCTCCGCAATCACCCTCACCTATCATCTGGGGCTGGTACAATAGGTCAGAAGTGGCCGCAGTACAAGGGACTTAGTCCCACCCCACTAGCAATTAAAAAAAATAAGGATTGTAACCTACGACCCCGGTATTCAATCGGGTGAAGACGGTTCATGACTTAGACCGCGCGGCCGCTGTGATCGGCCTTCCTAATGACTATCTACATATGTTGTCAGTCGTATCTCATTCAGGAAGCTCCATCCATATCCTGTTGCCATGGAGAATATCCTTTCTCGTTGCATGTATGGACAGGTATTAACTGCTTAACGGGTTATCAGGGTTTTCAGTTTATTTTGGCATTAAATGTATATTCGCACGTTAGCGTACCAGTATATTGTAGCTGATGCCACACTTGTTTGTTTCCGAGTATATACGGTCTGCATTTCTCCTTGCCCCACCAGAGATGTACATTTACATAAAAAGTTATATCATAACTTCAGTCCGTTAATTGTTATGTCCTGCAGTCAATTTCGGAGGAACTTGGCTAAAAGTATTTTAATGTTTATTTTAGTCTCCAATCTTTAAGAGAAGTAATAATGAAGCGTCGCCAGGATTACTTCCATTTTGTTTGGAATTTCAAAATGAAGTAATTCACGTCAGCCAGTTAATCTGCAGTAATATTTCTTGAACTTATGTCCGTGAAATAGTTCTCTCTGGCATAGGCAAACATATTTTAAATTCTGGCAGCTGTTGATGGTAAGTGGTCTGATATTCAGGGAGGCAAAAATAAATTATGCACAAATATCAGGTTCGCAGTATCACCTTGAATCTGTAATGAGGGTCAGACTATTTTTATAAGAAAACACGACATTAAAATGAGATAGATTGGTGTGTCAGGTGTCGGAAACTGTATGAATGTTGCTCATTAATCTGTAAAACTTATGTAACTACATACTCGTGTGTGTGTGTGTATATATATATATATATATATATACCATTCTCTGCAAGACATGTGGATGTATTTTGATGGGATTTGGCCTGTTGCTGTTTGTTGTATAGCCCTGGCTCGCGCTTTTATTTACCTTCATCGTTGGTCCATAAATCCCGCCCTTTAGTGGCAAGTAGTGTCCAAGCAGAATCGTCCTTCTCGTAATTCATTCATCAATGGCTCTATGGCCCTTTGGTGGGCCCTGGTCGCTTTTTCAGTTTCGTAAACCTATACCAATCGGCAGGACCCCTTGGACGGGGGATCAGCCCGTCGCAAGGCCGCTACCTATACACAGAACACAAAGAATAAACGCACACAGACATCCATGCCTTGAGTGGGATTCGAACTCACGGTTTCAATATTCGAGCCGGCGAAGGCGGTTCATGCCTTAGACCGCGCGGCCACTGTGATAGGTCTTTCACATAATGTCTGTCCGAGCAGGTTGGCGCAAGGAATAACGCTACAGTCTTCTGTTCGGAATGTGCTGGGGTCGGATCTCGGTAAGGACACTAAATATCCCGATATTGTTTTTCTTTGTCCCTCTAGACATACCGAGATAGTACATTAAATTAGGCCATAACCTCTTCCTTCCACATCCTTACCAGTCCATTATTCACTATCCAGTTATTCGACACTGTATGGCCACAGTTATTGAAGTGTCTTTAAATGAATTACATGTAAGCTTCACGAACTCCACGAAAGGGAATGCTCCTTGTGAAGCGGAGAGTCGAGTAGCGAGTGCCGACGTGCAGTGGGTAGAACTCGTGCTTCATATTCGGGGCGTGGCTGTTTCAGATCTCTACCCGGAGACTCGCTAATCTGACAGCACTTTCATCATTTTCCTCAGACTCTCCAGAAAAATGATAGTAACTCAAATAAGCCGCGACCGCTTCGTTAAAAGTTATTTTCAGTTTATTATTCACAAATTTGACGCTATGTAAGCTGTACTATTTACGTCACTAAGTAAACCATAAAAAAATACAATCTCCATGGCCTGTAGTCTGTAAGCGCGAGCTATTCCGACAGAGCGACCGCCGCTTGTCGGTGAAGTTAATGCCAACTTTAGCGGATAGAGGGGTTCACGTGGTCAGCGCAACGAATCCCCAAGGGCCGTTATTGTTGGTTTTGTAGACCCGACCCACTATTTCCTTGAAATAGCTCCTCAGTTATCCTCACGAGGCTGAATGGACCCCGTTCCAGACCCACTACTTTTCAGAAAATGTGGTAGCGCCGGGAATCGAACCAGGAACTCTGACCGCTAGACCGCAGAGGCGGTCAAGTAAACCATAAATATTTTAATTAATTTATGATCGTGGTTTCAGTTTCGAAATTGTTTCAGGTCCTGAAGACCAACCGCACGTGAATCACGGTTAGGTTAGGTTGGTTGGTTCAGATTACCATCAGTTCTGGAAATAAGTCGAGTAGTGTGTTGGAATGTTGTCCAATCTCGGTTTCAAGCACCTCTTTCTGTATGCATCAGAATTTCTGCGAGCGAACACATCTACGAGAAATCCGCTTGGGTTGTGGGTGTGGAATATTTGGAGCATGAGACGTCGTATGATGTGTTTGGCCGTTTAGTCCGTATTTTTATTCAGTCGCATATATTTTTTTATTGCTAGTGGGGTGGGACTAAGCCCCTTGTACTGCGGCCACTTCTGGCCTATTGTACCAGCCCCAGATGATAGGCGAGGGTGATTGTGGAGCAATTGGTGGAATGAAGATTGGCAGGGGAAACCGAAGTACTCGGAGAAAACCTGCCCCAGCGCCAGTTGGTCCACCACAAATCCTACTTGACCAGATCCAGCATCGAACCCGGGCCGCCGCGGTGAGAAGCCAGCGACTAACCGCTTGAGCTATGGCGCGGCCTTGTCCCATTTAACTAGCCGAAAGAGATGTTGCCAAAAAAATAAATTCTATACTGTGGGCGAAAGAGATGGCTCGATATGCAGCACGCATGAAAGAGAAGATATTCATGAAAAGCTTTCGTAGGAAGACCTGAAAGAAGGAGAATAATGGAAAGGGTAGGCGTAGATGGAAAGATAACATTGCAACATAATTTAAAGAAATTAAGTATAATTAGAATGATCAAGTCAAGGAGGATGAGATGGGCGGGGCATGTAGCACGAATGGGGAGAAGAGGAATGCATATAGGATATTGGTGGGAAAGCCAGAAAGAAAGAGACCACTAGGAAGACCAAGACGTAGGTGAGTGGACAATATTAAAATGAATCTTAGGGAAATAGAATGTGATGGTATTGATTGGATGGATCTGGCTCACGATAGGGACCAGTGGATGGCTCTTGTGGACACGGTAATGAGCCTTCGGGTTCCATAAAATTGTGGGAAATTCTTGAGTTGTTGCAGAATTGGCGGCTCCTCAAGAAGGGCTCTGCTCCATTAGTAAGTATGTAACTTAAAGAAATTGAGTGTTAAGCCGTGGGGTGTATTGTATACGTAAAATTTTAAAGATCAGTACGTTTCGAGGCCGGTTTCTGTAAGCATCGTCAGATTTGCGTTTTACCTAACGATGAGGACTGAATTAGTGGCCGAAACACTTATTTTTATAATTTTATATTTAGACCAGAAAATGGATTAAGTTCAGACAATATGACACATGATGATGATGATAAGTCATCGTCATTACATTTTAGAACGATAGGGCTTAATGTTAGGTGTCCTGCAGCTCAGATCAATATTCAGACGATAAGCAAAAGGACAAAAACTGGAAGAAGAGATGCCGCTAATCGGCAGTGGAGAACGTGAAAGGAACCACGGACTTTATTCTCCGCAGTTTCTTTGTTGCATGGTTCGAACCCCCGTGCGATGAGTGAGATCTGAAACTGCTGATTCTGTATGTGTCATGGGGGTTTTACATTCTAACGAAATGTACTCGCAGACACGGCGCTGCTGAATTCATTTGGTGGTTTGATACTTGCAGGCTTCAAGACCATGTATCACTAGACATGACTCACCGACTCCTCCAGAGTGATTGTTAGGAGGAAGATATTGCCAACATTACTGCGTGATTTCTCCCCTAAGTATTCAGTTCATGTTCTGAGGGGGCGGAGGTGAGTTGTAACCTCGACATCAGCCGGTCCCCTCCACCATCAATCCCCTCCGCCACTTACTGTTCGTGAATGACTGAAGCATAAACCAAGTTAAACCATGTCCCCCCCTCCTTCTTTCCAAATAAACACTACTCATGCGTGTGTGCGTGTAGCAGTCCAAAGCGAAGAGTTGCATACGGTTAGAAGAATTCTCACATGGGAGAACACTGATCCAACCTCCCCTTTATCCCTATGCCAATATACGAAATGGACCCAACCCCGTTCTCCCCTCTCTATTATATACTTCCTCCTCCCCCACCTTGGCCGTCACATTTTGGAGCTCAACAGAAAATCGTGTCAGTCGTGTTCACAACTGTAGAGAAGCACAGTGTTTTCTGTCGTATATTTTAACCAGATGTTATAGCTTATCGTGCTGATTTTCAGTTAACTTTATCCTATTCCGATTGTACGGGTTTATAAAACGCTTTACTATGTGTAGTACTGACAACATTTGTGCTGTATGTTGTGCGTTATATAGTACAGTGAAGATATTGCGACTCATGCGACTCAGGTCTTAAAAAGAGGTTATGTGGAATGTTTCGTGTTGACGTTGGAACATTTTACTGTACACAAGTTCAAACGACGCAACAATCAAACCGCAAGAGTTGAAGTAGGTACATTCGTATTGTTGCACATCTGTACATAACTTGGCAGATATGCTGCATCGTTGTATTTATCATTAATAGAACCATAATTAGTAGCATATTCAGCATCCTTTTCGAGTCCAGTGACGAAAACATATATTTTATGACATTTTTAGAAATCAGGTACTTTTGATCAGTTTTGAGTGAGTCGTATTAATTTGCTTCAGAGTTCTGCTTGGTGATATCGGCAAGAATTTCAAAATACTGTGTGTGCATTAACGTGAGAATTGCGTGCGCTGGATAATGCCTCTTATGTGGATGAATTATCTCAAGACTGGGCCCGGGCGGCGACGCATGCGCAGGAAAGTCGGCAGTTGCTCTTTGGAAGTAAGTATACGTAATACTCGTGCTCCACCCCATCCTATCGTAGAATTTTGATGGATGTATACATCTTAGTCGGTCCAGTAATACCTTCCCTGGCGTCTACCAGTTTCCGCAACTAATTAAATATTCGTGCCTGTCAGAAATCTATTTAGACTTAGGAAGGTTGAAATAAGTGAGATGTTTAGAATACTGAAGAGCGAAGAAGTTTACGGTTTATACAGCTCACCAAGTATTAAAAAAATGCTATCCCTGTAACAGACCGCGGAGGCCCATAGGGTTGTGAGACGTCGTGGCTTCCACATTTTCTAGATAATCGGCTCATAGATGGCCGTGAGACTCAGCCCTTTACCCCCCCCCCCAGGAAGATTCCTGGTACTCATTTCTGTTAGAGACTGAGTCGACCCCAGGGCCATTGTGCGGCTAGAAGGAAATTGAGAAATCCAGTGAACTCATCGAGAATCGAACCCGTGACCTTCTGGCTTGATGGCACAGTGCCTCAACCAACTACGTTACCGCGTGCCCCCTCACCAGGTATTAAGCTGGCTGTTAAGGACGCTGTCAGTATCTAGTCTGTGTGGCGTCTATTGAGTATGGAGTTGTTGGAATGATTATTGGTAGGAGAAACTGAAGTACCCGTAAGAAAATCCTTTCAGTGCTACTGTGTCCACCACAAATGTAACATGACCCGACATCGAACCAGGCTCGTCGCCGTGGAAAACTGATGGTTAACCGCCCGAGCTATGGCATTGCCCTGTCTGATATTTTTCTGAAAGCGAAATATGGGCTGAAATGGGCTGGGCATTTGACATGGAAGTAAAAAGTAAAGCTATCCCTGTAACAGGCCGTGAAATCCCATAGGATTGTGAGACGTCGAGGCTACCACATTTTCTTTATAGACAGTCGGCTCACAGATAGCAGTAAGGTTGTCAGCCTTACGCACCGGCCGGCCTATAACACNCCAGGAAGATTCTTGGTAATCATTTCTGTTAGAGGCGAGACTGAATGGATCCCAGGGCTCAAAGGATTACGTAAATTGAAAATGTCCACCTCATCGGAACTCGAACCCGCGACCTTCCGGCTTGTAGCATTGTGCTCGAACCAACTACAGTACCGAAGGAAGTGGGAGACGAAATACCTACAGAATTTTTGTGGGGAAACCTCTTCAGAATCAGTCCGTAGGTTGAGATGATTATGGAGAAAAGACTGGGGTGATTCCATGCGAAGTCACCCAGATAGGTCGCTTGACCATTTTTAATTTTTTTTTATATTTTGTACACTTATTTCTACATATTTCTATACTTCATAAATATTAAAAAATATTAATCCGCTCGGTTCTCGCGGTACAACCGTTTTTATAGTGCGAAAAAACGGGTTTTAGGCTGGAATGGAGGTTTGCGTTATCTCCTAAATCTCGATAACTATTTAAGCCAGATACTCCAATAGAAACTAATTTATTCCTCATGATATGGACTACAATTCATGTCATTACAAGTTTTTACTCAACTCACTTTCTCTAGGTGTAATTAAGCTTGAAACTTACCAATCGATTTTGGGAAAAAAGTATTTTTGACCCTCAGAAACCAATGAGAAGGGGAAAGTGTCAGAGCTGTGGTTTCTACCCCTTGTTGCCTACATAGGGAATATAATCGCGTAGTTTAGAACCCCATATATATTTTCTAAAATTTTCCAGGAGCTTCCAAACTTTGCTCTGGGCCCAAAATCTGCCATTTTTAACATCTCATATCTCCGGTTGGATGCTCCGAATATTTTGAAATTCATAGCAAATAACGCTCTATTGTAGAGTAACGTGGAGATAAAATTACAACTTTGATATTCTGCTAATATCGAAGTTGTGGGCACTTCGAATTTACGTAAAAAATCAATACCTCAACAATTGGCTTACTGCATCCAATAGTATTAGTTGTGGGTGTGTTGGACGCTTGACTATGTATTAGAATCAGTGAAGACAAGGACCACCTCTGTGGTCTAATGGTCAGAGTTCCTGGCTACAGATCTAGAGGTCCGGGTTCGATTCCCGGCGCTACCAGATTTTCTGAAAAGTAGTGGGTTTGGGACGGGGTCCACTCACCCTCGTGAGGATAACTGAGAAGCTATTTAAAGGAAGTAGCGACTTTGGTCAAAAGAACCGAGATTAACGGCCTTGGAGATTCGTTGCGCAGACTACGCCACACCCTCTATCCGCTAAAGTTGGCACCAACTTCGCCCACAAACGACGGTCCCTGGGTCGGTATAGTGCGCTTGCGGACTAAAAGTCACCGAATAACGAAACTCAAGTACGGGTATCGTGAGATAATTTGCGCTACCCTTCGATGTTGTCATTTACCGTTGCTAGAATCGCTATTCGATATAATGGTACCTTTACACAATTTAATATCGGCACTTTTTCCTTTGAATTTGTTTAATAATATGGAGATACCGAGTGAAGAGCCACATTGTTGCATAACTTACCGGCATTTAAATCGCCTGTATACAACAAAAAACCTATGGCGACTGGTTATAACTTATAGAGGCCACATGATGCATATTCAAGGAACCGAAATTCAAGAGGAACTCATACAGCCTCCATTCCTGTTGCAAATGTTTTTACTCCTACAGTACCATTAGCATTATTACTGGTATTTTGTTTTACTTCTCTGAAGAACTTGTAACTTAAACTTACGGCTACGCTAAACAGAATTTTATTCAGAATCTGCAGGTATGTTTATGATAAATTTCTATATCAAACTGAAAATACTTATTTCAAAATGTTGTCACTCTCAAACCGAAAGCTAAATACAGATATCAGGCAGCGTCCCGTATTTCCTTTACATTCGTCTAAAGAAAGTCTCCATGTTTCAAGATATGTTTATTACCTTACGCCACTTCTATCTTCCACCTCTGAAGTTCGCGCATCCGCCATGCTGCCATTTTTACTGATTGCAGGAAGTTAAAAAGTACTGCATTTGAGTGACCTCAAACAACAGAATGTTCACAGCACATTTCATGAAAATTGGTCAGCTGCTTCCAAAGGTCAGAGGGGAAAAATGGCATGCTGATCGCGTTACTTCACTTCATTTCATCACTAGAGGGAAGCAGTGTAGAGAGTGGGCATGTGTAGATCAAAATAAATAATTAAATCATGTAAACTTCAAAAGTTTTATATTCAGTCTAAAAGTCATATTCACTTTTACAGATTTTGCTACCATCACAAATAAACCACTGCTTTTAATGGAGCCTTTCATAATTTACGAAAATCTGCCACAAATACATTAATTTAGCAACTGTAATTACATCTGGAAAAGAAACTCATCATTGTTATTTAGCGCTTTAATAGTGCTGAACTGGTTACCTTCTCTTCCCTGTGCAATGATGTAACTGTTTGCTTGATATGAGAATCTGTGAGGGTATTTTCCAGAGCTATACACTAATATCAAAAAATAAAACTGATGTTTGGTAGTATGTACCAATAGGCGATACTATTAGTATCCTTGCAGTGATCATCATCCCCAAAGTAAACCGGTCTCAAACCATACGAATTGACACAAGGAAGCTCAGGTTGTCCTTATCTGCAAAGTGTTGGGCGATCCTGGAGTCAAATACCACACAGTCAGAGTTCATGATTGCTGAGGAGACCCCTTCATGGATGGATCTTGTTATTGATTCCCATGCCAAACGTCTTCCTTGGCTATTCATTTCAAACCTATATGCAAAGTTTTCAGCTGGTTTCCTTGACCCAATCAGTTGTACTATTGCAAAGAACTTTTGGTGTCCACCAAAATTCTCTTGTTTCTTAAGTACGAACACAAAATGGTGGCCAAACATGACTGCATATGGACCCAGTCCACTCTTCCTGGCAGATTGATTTCTGTTGCTGAGAATACAACATCCTCTCCTTGAAGAGTTGTGATTGATTTATGAGACGTCATAAGGTGAGGCATCGCCTGCTCAAGCCAACCTTGCCACTTGCAAGAGGCCCCCCGGCACGGACAGGAGTATGGCCGATATTCAAATGCGTCTTCATGTTCCCTCCTCTCAGTGTGTAGAATGGCTACTGCACAGCCAAATGTTGAATATTTGCATGGGAACATAACAGAGCTTGCAAATGCCTGCATTTCCAAGTTCCGAATGTCGCCCAAAGGTGCCCTGCATTTTGGACAAGTCGCCTCGGGCCGACAGTTGGAACAAATAAGACGTCCAGTATGGCGCTGCAGTATTGGGGGCTGAGCATAATCAGAGCACACTCGACATTCGTAGAGCCTTGCTACGTCTGCAGAAACAGAAATATTGAGGGTCTGAAATGTTGGTATTAATGATTGGGTTTTTTATGATGATGTATGTATTTGAGATGGCTTCATAATACATAACATGCTTACGAAGTTTCATATAGATCTTCAAGAAATATTAAGGTTTGGAGTCAGAAATTTGAGAGACTGTAATGTTGGTATTACTGGTGTGAAGGATTCGTGAATTTCACCCTTGAAACCGACTGAGGTGGCAGGATGTATGTACGAAGTTTCATTAAGTTTGGTTGAGCCATTAAAACGTTAATTGGTGGAGGAATACACGGACAGTCTCACAGTAAGGTGACCTCATAGACCTACATTTATCTTTTAAAAATAACAATTTCAGAAATCCCGAACGCTACACGCCATCATTAGAACCCTTTAGAGTATATGTATATGTGAATGCCCTAACAGTATCTGATGGAGAGTGTGTAGTTATGCAACACGCTGCTCGTTCTGACCTTCTGTTTATTTTTAAGAAATAGAAATAATCGCTTACTTTAAGACGAGAAATAGACAATACAGGAACACAGGGACCCCTTAAATGCCTTATCCATGTGCTGCAACACGAAACAGGAGACGTAGGAAGGCCTGGGAGTGAATGTACAGACAGTTTAATTCTTGGGTCTCTGATTTAGCTCCAAACACAAAATTAGTGAGGGGGAAGGAAGAGGATTATATGATGTGTGGGGGTGTTATAGGCCCCTTATAATGGTTTGGGAAACGGGAAAAAGTCATAAAAATAGAACTGAAGAAGACCGTATCCTGCCGCATATACCGGCAAATGGATTCATACCTAGAATAATCGTGTGTCCCGAAAGAAGCGGCAAATAGGGGACGAACGCCCTGTATGCCGCTATTACACTCAGCATTAAAGTGAGCAAGAAAGTGCCATTGTTGGGACCGCCTCATCACTGCAACTGTTACAGCCGTGTTTTAACAAATACAGCTAGCCAAGCATATGCATGTCTCTCGCCTCACAAGACAAGGCCAGCATTTGTGATTCCTGCTTCACGAGGATTTTTAACGTGTATTTCTTGAATAAATAATATTTCCCAACACAGCATTTAGCGACTGGTCCTTGTAAAGGGAATGCAACTTCACTGTGAGCTATGAACTAACCATTAGTTAGATGAACTTCTGCATCAAAGGTTCGTGTTTTCCTGAGAATTATCCCATAACATACGTATTTTCTCCCTTTTCAAAACATGAGAAGACATCTGTATTGTGTACATAGTTCTACAATCTGTATCTGTAATATGATATCGTGAGTACTTTTCATTTAGAAAGACAATACTGCAGTAAGAATAATGCTCGAGAAGTCTGTACCTTTAAACGATATTCAAATGTTTGGAGGTCCGATACATCATCCGAATTACTTAGTCAGTTTGCACTGTGACTGCGCAGCGGGAGATGTGCTTTCTAGAGATCTGATATTTATTTGGTTCCTTATGGAGTTTTGTCCTCAGTATTCAGCAGAGAAATGACTAACATTGGAAGAAGGATCTTCACGAATTTCGTAGCGAATATCTTAAGTTGAAGTATCGATGTGAGTATTTACTAACCCCAATTCAAATAAAGATATACACTTTTTTTTTCCTTGGCACTACAGCCCCAGTGGGCCTAGGCCTACCTCCATGAACTCCATTCACTTCGGTTTTCCTAGATCTTACACATTCGGTAGGACTCCTTGGGCGAGTGATCAGCTCGTCGCAAGGCCTCTACCTGTAGACAAACACAGAAAAACACACAAACATCTATGCTATGAGTGAGATTCGAACCCACGATCCCGGTTTGCAAGCGAGCGAAGACAGTGCATGCCTTAGACCGCTCGGCTACCATGACCGGCATACACGTTATTAGTAACTCAAAAACTGTCTTTCTGGTGCTTTTTAATTTTTCAGGACAGTTTCCTGGTGAACCAACTTACTTCGCAAGTTTGGGTATCAAAGTATATTTCGTCTCAATTAATTTATTATTATAAACAACGTGTGTTCAAAAGAAAGCGGACAGAATTGGTTGATCTACAGCGAACGATCCAAGACGTATTCGGGAAGTGCTTAATTTGACTCTGGTTCGGAGCTGAGGTTCCTCGCGGTTCCCTCAATCCACCCAGGGGAATGCTGGGATAGTATCATGATGAGGCCACAATCGCTGCCTTGCAGTCTGATATTCAATTATCATCCTACCATCTGATGCTACGTATTTTCAGTACTGAGAAAGTGTCGTTAAAAAGGCGGCAAGAAAGAGCTCATGAAAATATTTAGATCTGAGAGGTGTAAAAAGTAGGCGAACATTTCAGGTTATCAGGTATGCATTTTAAGGAACTTGGTGATTTGTACAGGTCCCCTAGTGTAGCTAGGGGAGTGGAATGCAAGAGGCTGTGAAAGTGGCTAGGGCAGTGGAGGCAAGGAATACTTACAGAATTTTGGTGGGTATATGCCTTAGGACGTATCAAGTTTCATTAAGATTGGTTGAGCCATTAAGAAGTTAATTGCGGGAGGAATACACATACAGACACACAGCAAGGTGACCTCATTTACCTACTTTTATATTTTAAAATAAGGTAGTAGGCTAACAATTTCAGAAATCCCGAATGCTACACCCCATCATTAGAACCCTTTAGAGTCTGTCCGAGAGTACAGTTAAACAAGAAACGGAATTCGCGCTGTAACATAGGCAAAACTGTTAAGCAATATCCTGTAATGTATGCAGACCGACATAATGTTATGAAAGCAATTCCTGGATCGTAATTAAGAACGAAAAAAGACCAGACGGAGCAGACTCGTGCAGCTGTAACGCTCTAAACCTGTATGTTGGAGGTGTTGGGTTCGAATCTGGACCTGGACACTAGCTGTCCGCACTGAAGTGCTTCATATTTGTTCTCAGTCCCTATAGGCAAATGATACGATAGCACCTCGATCAGAGAAAAGACTACTTCCTTCCTAATCCTTCCAAATTAATTGTTAATTAGTCATTCCATCGCTTGACCCTATAGCCTACAGTCTGAAATCCTGATGGCGTCGTTAAACAAGCCACATAAAACAATAAAATGCACATACGAGATTCTGTACATGAGCCCGCTACTTAGAGCTAACTTTATCCAGCTGAACCCAATCCACATCCTCACACCTTATTTCCTTAAGGTTAATGTCAGTATCCTCACGTATTACTGACTGCACACGGGGTTTGCAATGAGCATCGAATGGACTGGACATCTGACATTCGTAACTACAAATAATTGCAACACTTTCACTGTTCTGTAGCGTCTAGAAATAACTACAGTCTTAAATATCCGTTATATTCTCACCTCAATACTTGTTGTAATGGCTTGCGTAAATTCCGAGTCTGCTTGTTCCTTCAGATATTGTGTGCGTGCTCTCTGTCATCACCACTGTTACAGGACCACGTGAGCTCTGCTGTTTTTACTTGAAATCGGACGGGGGGTGTGGGGGAATCGTGGAGTAACGTGTCTCTTACGTCACGCGTCTGGGTGGGAAGCGCGGAGTAAAGCTACTGTTGGTCACAGCTTCCCTCCGTTGTGTTGCAGCGGGGAACTGTTTACTGTTTCGTTGCCTAGCAACGCATGCGCTTAAAGCTGACCACTCGACTCTACGCATATAGTGTCAAGGTCAACATTGCTGGAGCTAAACTTCCACTTTCCCATACGTCTTCATGGCGTGTTCCTTAATAAAGCACATGGATAATTTTACCGTTACCATTTAAATTAAATATTTAAAACACGGCGGTAGCTGTAAGTACCACCTGTTTTAACACTAATTCTGCATTTCACCTGCAGAACGGATTTATATGTTTCGTGTATTTCTTGAATAAACAGTATTTCCCAACACAGCATTTAGCGACTGGTCATTTTTTTTAATTCGTTTAATGAGCGGTGGAGTCCAACTGAGTCCACTGGGCACGGCGGCCACTGATTGGCGTATTGTAGCGTGCCCCGGGTGATTATTGTGATGGAGAATTTGGTGGAATGAAGATTGGCAGGGGAAACCGAAGTACTCGGAGAAAACCCGCCACAGCGCCACTTTGTCCATCTGTAATCCCACTTGACCATACCTGGGATCGAACCTGAGCCACCGCGATGGGGAGCCAACGACTAACCGCTTGAGGTATGGCGCGGCCTAGCGACTCGTCTTTGTAAAGCGAATGCAACTTCACTGTGAGCTATGAACTAACTGTTAGATTAACTTCTGCCATCAAAGGTTCGTATTTTCCTGAGAATTATCCCGCAACATATTTTTCAAGACAGTGAATAGCAACAATGCTCTAGGCCCAAAATCGGCCATTTTTAATATCTCGTACCTCCTTTGGGGAAGCTCCAAAACTTTTGAAATTCATAGCAATAATGCTCTATTGTAGAGTAACATGGAGTTAAAATTACAACTTTGATATTCTACTAATAGCGAAGTTGTGGGCACTTCGAATTTTACCAAAGAAATTAAAAACAGTAATGATCCTGGAGGTTCAATAGAGATGTGAAATCTCTTGAATACCTTGGCAACTGTCATCTTTCTAAGACTCTTGTAAAGGGATATCAGATGTTTGTAACTGAATTGGGAAGGAAACTGTGTGAGGCCTTTAGTAACAGTAGTATAAAGTACTTCGCTACGGAAGACAAACTTTTCTTGCCGATTCGCCACTGTTCAGCGAATGCGAGTCTGTGGTATGTGTCATACCAATGATATGTCTGTCATGCTGTTACGGATCGCAGCATTCACAGACGTGTTGTGGGATGTACTGTACTGAAACAGAGCCAGAAAATCTTTTAACGACGCCCTGCCAATTTCGAAAATTATACATCTTTCTGGTAACCATTTCAGTAGGACAGTCTTATATAGAGCAGGATGTCCCAGACGTACGCAAAGATAGTGTACCTATTGGATAGGCCGAGTGAACCCGAGAGCCGGTCTTGACTACGTGGAGAAGAGAAAATCCTTGAACCTACAGGACTCGGAACTCCGACTCCTCGGTCGTCCAGCCGGTAACCAGTCGCTATACCGACTGCGCTGTTAATTAGAATAATATGGCGTCGAATGGTAGTATGATAGGTGAAAAGGAAACGGTCCAGGAGGCACTGGGGAAAGCCACGAAATGTCACGACTTACGAATCACCTCTCCGAATAAAAGCCTGGAGTGTTCTCGCTGTGCTAACTTGCTCAGTAGTTCCGCAGGCGAGTTGCGTTTCAAGGGAACGTAGCTGTACCCAAACAAATCCAGCAAAAAAGAAATGAAGTTGTCTCCGTGCTTAATTAAGCACCACATTATGAGGACGTATGGGGGAGTGGAGGTGTAGCTTCGTTCTTGACCTCAGCACTAGGTGGAGGTGAGTGCTCAGCTTCACTCCCCGACCGCTTTACCCCCGGTACCCATTGGATAGGAGGCTGGATGGGTCCCAGAGACGGTCTGGACGCTGTGAAGAGAAACATCTCTTGCTCCTGCCGGGAATCGAACTCCGGCCTTCCAGACCATAGCCCGTCGCTGTATAGACTGTGATATCTCAACCTATGATGGCACACAGTTGCTGTAATAATATAGGAATGTGGGTTTGTTTACTTTTAGAAAATTGTCTGATGGAGTGAGACTCCCGGTGCCATCTGGCCAAAGAAGTAGTTTCACTTTCTTTCCTCAAAGGAACTTAGCAATATTGTAGACGGTCCATTACTTCAGAAACTCTGGTGACAGTTTGCAAGCGGTGTATGGCAGTTATTAGTATTCTGTTCTGCATAACAGCCCGCGGGAATTGTGATATTCCTGATTTGACAAGTCAGATAATAGATTAGCTAAGAGATGCGCCAGCATTTGTGTACATAACAAAAGTGCTGATTTTCCTGTTGGGAGTTTGTTGCATCGCTTGGAAATTCGACTTCTGTTAACAGCTGTTCGATTCTCATGAATCTCGTAGAAGCACTTCGTTTACCAGTGATAAAACAGGTTACATATTGATGAGTCAGTAAAAGGCAACGTTGTCCCTGTATGTAATTAATTAAGCACTATGCCATGAAGACGTATGGGGGAGCGGAGTTACGAGTGTATTTTCATTGGTTGCATCCTGTTGTGTTCCAGATATTATAGGAATTAGGTTAACCGTCAGCACAATAAATATACTCAGTTTTAATGTTTTACAATTCGATTTTTATTGTTGCTACATGTTTCGGTCGTATAAGACCATCATCCGGAAGTTATGTATAGGGATACGTTTAGTTATTGAACTACCGAACGGATGCATATGAATGTAACGTGTCGTATTGTATACTGACATAAATCTTCCTCAAGTTGGTGTTACAATTGAAGATAAAATATAAAAAGTATACCATATTTCAAGATGTTTTGTATCTTCTAACATAAAAATCTTCCTCAAGTTGGTGTTAAAATTAAAGATAAAATATAAAAAGTATACCATATTTCAAGATGTTTTGTATCTTCTAACATAAAAATCTTCCTCAAGTTGGTGTTAAAATTAAAGATAAAATATAAAAAGTATACCATATTTCAAGATGTTTTGTATCTTCTACTTTAATTGTAACTTGAGACAAAAATTATGGATCCATATCCGGGACCCGTCGCTATACCGACAGAGCTAACACTGCTCGATTGATGACCCAATTTCTCGTTGAGAAACTGCGCTATCGCCAGCCTAATTGGGTATGGAACGGCGCCGCTAGACTGCGGGAGTGTGCGGCTAGCGCTCGCGTTCCGCTTGTTAATTCAGGACTTCCATTTTTTTAGGCTTGTATCATTAAAGGCGGTCATGCCTGTGTATCAGTTACGTTTCGGCTTGAAGCCTCAAGTCTGTCCTGTCAACACATTTGATTCCAACAGGTGCAGCAGCTGTCGGGAAGGAAGTGTGTCGCCCTCAATTGCAGTTTTAAGTACAATTGTTGTGTCATGTATTTCCACAGCAGCAAGAAACAAAATATTATTAACTCGCTTGTATTTAAACAGCACTAATTTATGTCTTACTGTGAAAGTGACTCTACAAATGATGTATAACATTTTAAAAATTTGAACTGATAATTCTATATTTAAGCATCCTGTTGCAAGCCGTATTAAAACGTCTATGTATAACACAGCCCGTCAATAATGCAAAAAATGTTCCTTTTTCTTCCACTTACACTTTTAACACAACATGTTTCGGCTCTAGATGGCCATCTTCAGGTGTCTTAATATATTAAAACTGCTACACTGCATTAATATGCGCAAAATCATACGCTTTAGTCCACTTAATTTAATAAAATGAACTAAAAAAAATAATTAAAATTTTCATTATTTTTGTGAAATTTTATTCCACCTCACAAGGGGTGTTGTCCACTTGTTTAGAACTATAAGTTTATCTACAGATGTTTCATTGCGGCTACTTGTTTTTATGTTCTTTATCCCGTTGTTCTGTTACGTCTGGAACCTGTAAAATGCCTCTTGTTTGTGCGCTGTTCCCTCTAGGAGCGTGTGGTGTTGTCTTCACAATGCAGTGTAGCAGTTTTAATATATTAAGACACCTGAAGATCGCCATCTAGGGCTGAAACATGTTATGTTAAAAAGTGTAAGTGGCAGAAAACGGCAGAATTTGTTGCATTATTTACGGGCTGTGTTATATATAGACATTTGAACCCATGATGTTAATATGATATTTGATGGATCTTAAGATACGAGGGATGTTCAGGAAGTGAGGTTTCCTAGCCTGTAACGTTTGTGTTACTCAATAATTTTGTTTTTCGGTAGATGGTAGCTCTTGGTAGGAGTAGGACGGCCGCACACCAACTGCGTCAAGACAAGCATCAAGACATGAGACAAATGAAGCAGTCTTGCGTCATTCGTGATTCAGACTCGAGTCCGCACACCGAAGCAGTACGTGTCTGCGTCTTAACACATCTTCTCTAGTTGATGACATGACGTAATGCTCTTCACTCTTGTCGATGCCGTACACTGATGCAGAAAAGGAACATGGCGAGTGTTGCTGCACGTGTGTGCAGCGTGATGCTGACGTCAACGTCATGACTCAGACCGGTGTCCGGCGGTTTTCATAATCTCATTCGTTTTAACTGTGCTCCTTTCTTTGTATCATGTCGCAGACATCGTGTCTTGACGCATGCCGGTGTGCGGCCTACCGTGAAGGGGTGCATACACGTACGAGTCCGGCTCGGCGAGCTTGACTCGGGATCTACCGTCTGTGTAAAATGATTACTGAACTGGATAAGAGACCTTTACCTCGAATGGGCTGGAGAGTGATTGAAAAAAAAAGATATAGTCATTAATGCATATTTCCTGTTTCTCCCTCAGGAACATAGGGTATCCATGAAACGCTTCGATTCGCTTCAGTTTCTTGTAGACAGTCAGTAGGACTCCTTCGACGGGGGATCAGCCAGTCGCAAGACCGTTACCTACACACAGAACAACACAAACACAGAATAAACTCAGACATACATGCTGCGAGTGGGATTCGAACTCACGATCTTAAAGTTCGAGCGGGCGAAAACCGCGCGGTCACTGTTATTTGCTTTTAATATAGTGCTGTGTTAAAATTCAGATTTCAAGCATGCGCACGAAGCGCAAAGAACGCATGTGAGAACTCGTATGTTTTCCGGTCGGATTTCAATTTTTGTTTATTGTTTATTAGTGGGTGGTCTACTGCTTGGCGCTTTGCCAGACTTCTGATGAAAACGAAAATCCTCAATCCGGCCGGACAGCGGATTCAAGTCACAGATAACATGCAAACCAAAAATCCATGGACCAATCAAGTTACAACAATACACCAAAATTTACTGTCTTCCTCAATGTGGCGGCGTTAATTGTGGCATATAGACGCACACTTTTGGACGAACCATTTGCGTCGGTGTCCAGGCTAAAAGGTATCTCTTCTACCAAACTACACAGCGTCACATCACAGAATACCGAAATCAGCATGTGTACAGAAGCTGAAAGTACTTGAGGGAATGCTGACACAAATGTAAACATTTCGTGAGTTCTGTCTAAACCGGTCGATTTTTGTATGTGTTATTGTTGTCTGTGTTTATCTGTAGGCCAACTTGCATACTAGCGTCTAAAACAGCTTCCTTGTTCCCCCCCCCCCTTGTGCTATTTATGTTTTCTCATATAGACCGGACGCTGATGTTCCCCATTCAGCTGCAGTTTCATTAAACTTACAATTCGGTTTTTTTTCCTTGGCACTACAGCCCCAGTGGGCCTAGGCCTACCTCCATGAACTTCTCCGTTCACTTCGGTTTTCCTAGATCTTACACATTCGGTAGGACTCCTTGGGCCGATGATCAGCTCGTCGCAAGGCCTCTACCTGTACACAAACACACACCAACTAAACATCCATGCCCTGAGCGGGATTCGAACCCACGATCCCGGTTTCCAAACGAGCGAAGACAGTGCACGCCTTAGACCGCTCGGCTACCGTGACCGGCTTACAATTCTGTTGCGTTATATTATTCCCCTCTTCCGTCTTGTTCTATTTATTTTTTTTATTTTTTTTATTTATTTCTAGTTTGGTGGGACTAAGTCCCTTGTACTGTGGCCTATTGTACCAGCCCCAGATGATAGGTGAGGGTGATTGTGGAGCAATTGGTGGAATGAAGATTGGCAGTGGAAACCGAAGTACTCGGAGAAAACCTGCCCCAGTGCCACTTTGTCCACCACAAATCCCACTTGACCAGACCAGGGATCGAACCCAGCCCGCCGCTGTGAGAAGCCATCGACTAACCGCTTGAGCTATGGCGCTGCCGATGAAGCTGTTGAAATAAAAGAATCGGACTTTTGTATTAGATGAAGTTGTGTTGTATTTTATCATGTAACAGCTTTACTTTTATGAAAACTGCCTAAATGCCATTATTGTGGTAGTCCGCATTCCTTGCCATACAAAGGAAGGTAAGGCATGTGGTATCATGCAGGGGTGTCCACAGAACTTAATTTTGCCTGTAGGTTTGTGTGGATGTAAGATTTGGTCCGGGCCCTTCTCTTCTTGCCTTCGTTATGACTCCGTGACTCATTTAAAGTACTCAGTACTCTGCTTTACGTCATCGGTTACCAGTTGCCGTTGTTTCTTACGGCTTCTCACGGTGCTAAATTGTGCCATCAGTTCCTCTTCTGATGATAATTCAGGTCCTGTTTTCCCGCAAGCCTCTTCTGTGGCATGGTCCATGCCTTTCATCAGTACTTCTCCCCAGCTTCGTCATCTGTTTCTCGCTCTTACATTGCATCTACTTCCATTTCTTGGCCACTCGTTCGTATTTTGGAAGAGTCCACGGTCAGAGGCACGTGTATTTTTGCCCGAAACCCACACTTTAATTACTTGTCACTTTTATGCAGTGCTTGAGATGGAATGAATGTAGAACCGGGATGCCATCCCGCCCCACCTCAAGCCCTGCTTTTATGTAGAAAATCAAATAAATTCAGCAGAGAACTAAAATTAATTATTGTATTCTAACACCAACCTATGTCTTCTCCATCTGTTGTCCATTTACTTTTTTATTTAGGGAAAAAATTATTGTAAATACAAAAAAGGCCTAGGAAATGCCCATCCGGCCCTCTGTAGCACATTTTTATAAATAACTTATTCTATCATAACGGTCACCCCGCGTTTCTTAATATCTTAACTTAAATCTGAGAGTATACTGTTAAACGCCATCTTCTAATAACACCACGCCCCTCATCACGTAATTAATTATCAGAAGCTGTCCTACGCAGTTACTTAATTTTGCTGCACTACAAAAGTGACCATGCACGCCCAGGGTTTTTATTTTCGTCCTCAGTCACTTTTATGACTCATGTCGGTTTTGTTCTTTTTCCTTATTTATTTCCTTTCATCCTTTCTATTTTTACTTTTTCAACGCATTCCGTTCTTTCTTCGTTCCTCGTTTTATTTATTTGTTCACATTTTCCCTTTCTGCTTCACTTTATTCCGTTCTTCTCTGCTCCCTTTATTCCTTCGTTTTTCTTGCGTCCTTATTTACTTTTTCGACAGAAACAAATCAAAACCTGATTCAGGAGGAAATTAAGAGGAGATTGAACTCCGGTAATGCTTGCTACCAGCCGGTCACGGTAGCCGAGCGGTCTAAGGCATGTACTGTCTTCGCTCGCTTGGAAGCCGGGATCGTGGGTTCGAATCCCACTCAGGGCATGGATGTTTGTGTGCGTTTTTCTGTGTTTGTCTACAGGTAGAGGCCTTGCGACGAGCTGATCACTCGCCCAAGGAGTCCTACCGAATGTGTAAGATCTAGTAAACCGAAGTGAAACAGAGAGTTTCATGGAGGTAGGCCTAGGCCCAAATTGGGGCTGTAGCGCCACAGAAAAAAAAAATGCTTGCTACCATTCAGCCCAGAACCTTTTGCCTTCTCGTATGCTGTTTAAAAACATAAAAACTATTTTGCCTGTGGTTCTGTATGGGTGTGAAACTTTGTCTTTGACATTAATGGAAGAGCATAGACTGAGGGTGTTTGAGAACAGGGTGCTGAGGAGAATATTTGGACCGAAGAGAGATGACGTGACAGGAGGTTGTAGAAAACTGCATAATGAGGAGCTTCATAATCTGTACTCTTCTCCAAGTGTAATTAGAATGATTAGGTCAAGGAGGATGAGGTGAGCAGGGCATGTAGCACGAATTGGGGAGAGTAAGAATGCATATAGGCTACTAGTGGGAAAGCCAGAAGGAAAGAGACCACCAGCAAGACGTGGGTGGGTGAACAGTATTAAAAGGGATCTTAGGTAGGATGGGATGGTATGGATTGGATTGATCTGGCTCAGGATATGGACCAGTGGAGGGCTCTAGTGAACACGGTAGTGAACCTTCAGGTTCCATAAGATGCTGGGAAGTTCTTGAGTAGCTGCACAATTGGTGGCTTCTCAATAAAGGCTCAGTTCCATGAATGAATGTTCAGAAGATACAAGTATGTGATGTCTACCATCACCGCTAGAGAAGTTAAGTTACTTTCGTTTTGAAAAACTACGTAATAATGGCAGCCGTTCGGTCTACCAGCCTTCTGTTGCGTGGTTTACGACGCAAGGACGGTTGATGGTCATCATTCAGTCATTAACAACGTAACACTGTCTCCTAGCATACCTGCAACCAGGCAGGAAAGGACTCAACACTGTACACTTAATTATATAACACTGTACTGCATATATTTACAGTTACTGTAAATGACTGAAGACACAAGAATACAGATATTCATTTTCTAGCGGAATGCTATGTAGTGTCATGAATATCTTATTCTGTCATAGCCGTCACCCCTTGATTGTTAATATAGATCTTAACTTAAATCTGAGAGTATGCTGTTAATATTCAGTGCAATTACTTTTTCTACTTTACCTACTAATTCTTTTCTTATAAAATGTGCGTTTACATTAGTCATACATACCCACTGCCATCTAGTGGGAAGAGTGTTAACCCAGCGTTGAAAACATAATTGAGGAACTAGTAAAGATGACGTAACGGCACACGTCACCCGAGATGGCGCACTCTGGCTCGCGCCTCTCGCTGTATGTGGTTGTAGCGGCCTGAGGGGAAGGGAGCATTGCGCCAATCTGCTGCATAGCGACAGAGAGAGAGAGTGAGTTGAGCGTATAGTGGTGCTATTCGTCAGTTGTTTCGCGTCCTGCTGGAATAATCGTATGTGTGAAATGTGTGGTTCGCTGCTGCCGGCAGGTTATCTAGTAGTGATTGTTGTGACGTAAAATATACGGTGTGCCAGCCATATGCGGATTACCGTTCCAGTGTGATCAGATTTTTGAACCGTAACAGAAGATCGATAATAGTAGTGTGGGACTGTTTGTGTAGTTGTGTTTGCTGGCATGGATGTTGTTCCGAACATGCTGTGAAACTATGTTTACCTTTGTAGGATTTGAGGTTCTTACAGCGGTGGTTATGCAGAGTACTATCTTCTGGGATATAACCCCGTATGGTCCGTTGAAAGTCAACAGACGTTTCGGACGAACATGCCGCTTCCGTCTTCAGGGAGCCAAGGCAAGCAAGAAACCAACACAAAGCAGGCGGAAAGCAGAGCTTGCTTGGCTTGTTCTTCGACCCTGAAGACGGAGGCGGCATGTTCGTCCGAAACGTCTGTTGACTTTCAGCGGACTATACTGTACTATGTCCCAGAAGACAAAGCTCCTCATGTTTACCTTTGGTTTTCTGGATGGATCTTTGAAACGCGTCTTTTTATGGAATTGCTAAGGTTGCGTGTAGCGTGGTGATGATTCCTAAGGTATTACTTTTATTTAACTGCAGTTTAGAGTTTGTAAATGCCATTAATTTGGCGATATTGTTGAGCGTAGATATCAAACTGTCAAGAAGAGCTATGTGTGTGACAGCGAGGCAAGGAAGTCACGGCCGTCACGGCTTTGACTAGGTCAAGGATGTCGATCCTTGAAATTATTTTGTCAGATCCAAATTATTTAAGTTCGCCTGTCTGTGCTTGTTATATGGAGGCGTTTCGTTTGTATCAAGAATGGATGTAGTTTCTTAACTTGGCCACTACCGGTTATAGCCCGATTAGTTTTCGTAGAGCATCCGTTGGTGATAACATGCGAATTAGTCATCACGCGTATTTGCTCTTAACTTCTAGTGATGATAAAAATATCATATGAACTTGACATGGCCTTTTTTTTTAGTTTGAGTGAGTAGGTTGGTATAACGATGACGCTGTGTTCATTTGGGAGGCACCCACTTCAAATCTCGGTTGTGTTGTCGCCCGCTAACACAAGATTTAAAGGATGACGTCCTTAACGAAAAGTGAAAGAAAATAAATTAGGCATAAATAAATGTACGCAAAGCGTAAACAATTATGGGGTGCTTAATTTCTTGAAAGCCATGAGATTTCCGGAATACATGTATCGGATATAGAATGCGTGTTTTTGTGTCCTGTACAGGTTTGGTTCCAAACATTTTTTGTGCTGTAAATATTTGGGAATGTACTTATTATCCACATTTAATGGATAGATTGTATAATTATTGGAGTTAAATAAAAAAAATATTTGGGGGAGTTACGGTTTACATGCCCCGCAGGAACGTATGTAGATATTCGTGTAAAGTCGTCGGTTTCGTTATCCAATTTTAACAGGTGGAATATGTACACATACATATTACTGAAATCCCGCAGTATAACATATCTTGAAGAGCCCTGCATCCTTTCTTAAGTTGTCATATGCAAGCGGATATACAGACATGGCGAAGACAATGATGCAATTTCTCGTTATAAACTGCCCCCCCCCCCAAAAAAAAGATACGGGGAGAGTGAAGAATTTTTTAACGCGGAAACAAAATTGTTGAAAACGTAAAATTCGGTAACTGTTAAGGGTACTGTAACCCTTGATTTACTGGAAGCCAAAGAGTGTTTACAGATCAGTTCCTACCTCACATATACCACAATGTCTCCATTACAAAGACCAGTCGGTAAATGCTGCTAGGGGAAATAGACTATTTGAGACTCTTGAGAATACGCATAAATACGGCCTTTGGGAACTATGCAGCGTTTTTTAATGTCAAAGCGGGTGATGAGGCTCCCACATAGTAACCACCATGCTAGAAACCTCCCTTTCTCAGGGTTTTGAATATTTTTGCGTTTGATCTATACATGCCCACTCTCTACACTGCTTCCCTCTAGTACTGAAATGAAGTGAAGTAACGCGATCAGCATGCCATTTTTCCCCTTTGACCTTTGGAAGCAGCTGACCAATTTTCATGAAATGTGCTGTGAACATTCTGTTGTTTGAGGTCGCTCAAATGCAGTACTTTTTAACTTCCTGCAATCAGTAATAATAACAGCATGACGGATGCGCGAACTTCAGAGGTGGAAGATAGAAATGGTGTAAGGTAATAAATATATCTTGATACATGGAAACTTTCTCTACATGAATGTAAAGGAAATACGGGACGCTGCCTGATATATGTATTTAGCTTTCGGTTTGAGGCCGATAACATTTTGAACTAAATATTTTCATGTAAGATTTGTGGCTTTCACGACCGTGACTATGAAGAAAGCAGTCTTCTGGGATTTGGCACCGTGTATATGTGGTGTTAACCGACGTTTCGAAGGAACGTATCGCCTCCATCTTCAGGGTAGAAGGAAAAAATAAGAAATTCGCAAGCGAAGAGACCGTGGGAACCGGTAAAAGCAGATGGAGGCGATACGTTCCTCCGAAACGTCGTTTAACACCACATATACACGGTGCCAAATCCCAGAAAACTGCTTTCTTTAAGTATTTTCAGTTTGATATTGAAATTTATCATAAACATACCTGCTGATTCTGAATGAAATTCTGTTTATCGTAGCCGCAATTGTAAGTTACAAGTTCTTCACAGAAGTAAAACAAAATATCAGTAATAATGCTAACGGTACTCTAGAAGCAAAAACATATGCAACAGGAATGGAGGCCGTATGAGTTCGTTGAATATGCATCACCTAAGGTAAACATATCCATGTAACAGGCCGTGGAGGCCCATAGGGTTGTGAGACGTCGAGGCTCTCACATTTTCTAGACAATCGGCTCACAAAAGGCTGTAAGGTCGTCATCCTTACGCGCCGGCCGCCCTTTACCCCCCATGACGAGTCCTGAAAGTCATTTGTGTTCGGCTGGAAGGATTGAGTGAACTGAAAAAATCCACTTCATATGGACCCGAACCTGCGATCTTCCGGCTTGTAGCATAGTGCCTCAACCAACTACGCTACCGCGAGCCCCTTGAATATGCATCATGTGGCCTGTATAACATGTCATAGGTCTCACTTTTTAATATGATACAGTCGATTTAAATAGCGGTAAGTTATGCAACACTGTGGCTCTTCACTCGGTGGTATGCCCGTATTACTCGACAAATTCAAAGGAAAAGGTGCCGATATTAAATTGTATAAAGGTACCATTATATCGAATAGCGATACTATCAGCGGTATATGACAGCATCAAAAATTAGCGCAAAGCATCTGATGATGCCCATATCGAAATACAGATGTTGCTAACTGAGTCATAGGGGAAGTAGGCCATGTCATAGGGCGCTACATGAGCCGGGCATGAACCTTGTCTTCATTGCTTCTAAAGGCGCGTCCACATTACTCGTGCTCGTGAGTAATGTGGACGATATGACAAATCACGAGACAAGATAATTTTTAATTTAAAAACTATAGCCACTAAATTAAAATATGACTGCAGCCTATATACACTACGAGTAAATATACGGATCCTCACGTGCCGAAGCCTGGCGAGCAACTGAAGTAGTGTGGACGAAGATTTATGAGCACAAGCAAAAGCCAGACGAGTCTCCCGACGAGCACGAATAATGTGGACGTGCCTTAACAAATAGTCGAGTGTCCAACAGGCCCACAACCCACCACATTTTTCTAGTGTCCTGAGGCCCAGCATTACATAGAGCCCCCAAACTCTTAAACGGCCTCTGTTTTCAGGCATTTATACCATGTGTAACTCGCCCATATACTAGGCTAGTCCCTCTAGCAGGAAGCTTCAGCATACACATAACCATGTTCGAGGGAATGGGACTAGCTGGAACGGAAAAATGATGACACTTTTTGACACATTTCTTTCAGAAGATGGAACAGTAATATGTGGCTACTATCCTTAAATGTACTTGTCTTTGAATGGGTATCTAAGGTAATTTTACGTGTGGGCTAGTGTAGTTTACGTAAGACCCTTTTTTATGTAATAATTTATCGAAGTGTGACAGCTGTGCACTGATATGCTGTTGCTAGAGACAGTTTTAAATTATCCATTAATTCGAAAATCGTTTTGAAATCTTTGATTTCAAGTGCCATATAAGACCAGCTGTGGCAAAAATATGAATAGTGTAAACCTCAATTTTGTGAAATACCCCCGTCACAGACCATGGAGGCCCATAAGGGTTGTGAGACTTCAGGTTCCCGCATGTTCTATACAGTTGGATCACAGGTGCCTCTAAGACCCTCTAAATTAGGCATTACATGTTCCATAGTTTTAAGAATTCTTCACAGATGGCTGAAGAAAGGAATGGGGCCCGACTGTGAATTATTGAAAACTACCTGGGTGGTACACCCACTAGCCTGACAGGTTTTCTTCAGCCCCTCCAGGAAAATGCTGGGAGAGTATCTTAAATTGTGCTATGGCTGTTTCTTCCACACTCATTTCATTTCGTTATTCACTGTCATCAAGCGTTAAGGAGTCTGAATTATTGACGGGGTTATTAAATGGGCTACAGATAAATTTAATGGTAGGAAGAAGTTGTGTTGGAAACTTCTCTGTAAAACAGAATCTGTTATGCTTTAAGGTGGCATAGTTTAAATTCAATTTCACTAACTTACACATACAATGAAATAGGAAAAAATTGAATCTGAACAAAGCTGGGTGTGCATTTTATGAACTACTTCATGTTTAAAATGTATAGCATTTGCCCATATAAAATCAAAGAGGATTTGAGAGAGGGGGGCATGTGGAATGAACAGGAGAGAAGAGAAATACAAATTTGAAGGGTAGAGAGAATGGTATATTCCAATTGCATGGACTTGTCTGAATCTCATTTCTTTCAAGAATTTAGCTCTGTGAGCCATTTCAAGACAAAATTCGTTGACATATTTTAAAAATTATCTTTATTGCCAAGAAAACTTGTTGCCAAATGTTTAGTCACTAGAGGCAAGGTTTGAATTAGTAATTAAATTTATTGGATTCTTAAAAATTCATAACCACAATTATTTATAACGCTGTCCCTAATTTGCACATGTTGCAGTTCACTGTAGTGCGCAGTGAGTCTTCTCAAGGGTGCTGGGTCTTCACCAGGTGTTGTCGGACAACGGATCTCAACACTGTAGATTCCTCAGCTCCTATGTTCATAGCACCTGCCCTCACCAGCTCATTAATTTGTTGCCTCGTAAACATGTTTACCAGCCGTCTGTTCTGGCTCCACAATTCTGGCTTTGCGCCCTCACGTCACATTTTCTATTTCCCCAGAAGTAGTTAAAGTCATGTAGAAAACAAATTGCCCATTTAGAGTAAATGCTGTGTAGGTGTTAAACTTTCGCTTCTAAAAAACGTACTTTATTATGTATATTATCGAGGTAATACAAGTTGGATAGGCATACAAGTATTACTTCTTTTTGAGAACTGAATGAAATGCATAAATGTTGCAGTACTGAATTACATGGTGATTTAAGGTGGCACTTACCTTAAACAGGTGTAATATGTGACAGTTTCCTTGTATTCAGGATCTTCGTTAGGGCATGAGCTTACTGAAACAGTCATTGTTTTAGAATTTGATTTGTTTCATTCTGGTCGGTCACACTAACAATTACAAAGACAAAATTAACGCCGTCCAGTGTGACTATTTAAGTTTTATCACTTGAAAACTCATCACCCTTACATGTTTCGATCCCTACGGATCATCCTCAGAGAGCATCAGTACAGTGTAAACAACACAGCAAGCCACAAATAAACACGGACAATACTAAGAATCTCCTTTCTGAGGATAGACAGGCGGCACACAATCAGCCACCTCCAAGAAAGACAATAGGAGAATTGACACGAACCTGCATGGTTTATAAATTTTAAACTACAAAGTTTTTAAAAAAAACTTTACAAATTTTAATACCAGGAAGGCTGCTGTGACTGTGAAATTTGAACATTGTGTACATTGTGTATTTCAGACATTATATGTGTATGTATATAATTTAACACCTATTGTAATAGTAGTTTCCGGAAAAAGTATTGATGCCCTCTGAGGATGCTCTGTAGGGATCGAAACTTGTAAGGGCGATGAGTTTTCAAGTGATAAAACTTAAATAGTCACACTGGACGGTGTTATTTTTGTCTTTGTCTTTGTTTTAGAATTCCTTTAAATAAGTCACATTATGTTCTCCAAATTCAGTGTTTGTGATGCGTAATCTGTTCATTTGATATGGATTTGTAGAACACTATGAGAAAGTTTTATACAATGGCTAATTTTTAGAAGATTCATACAATTATGGATATAAATAATACTGTATTTATATATTTCTTCATTTTTAATAAGGGAACCTAATGAATTCATATCCTTTGTGCAATGAACAGTACCGATACTGCCTTAGTATAACACCAGCGAATATTCATCCATGCAATCGGTCAGTGTTATTATTTATCACAGAATAACCGAATCAGATGAAGTAACAATTCCAGTGATAATTTTTTTGGAAGAAATCGTCAGTGAGACTGTCAGACCTACATGGATGAGTGACAGTATACCGTATGCGGTTGCATGAAGATACCTATTGGTCCATTGTGCTGCATATTGGCAGCATGTTTGGTGATCCTCACATGCTGTATCTGAAACATCAGGTTAGTGGAGGCCAACACAGGTTGGCATAGATAACAGAGGTTTTTATGAGTACCCACTAAAGCAGAAAAGTTGGTTGCTCCCATGAAATTGGCCCACCCATAATGCACATGTTTGATTAATGGGGGCATCATCTAGAGGGTTCTCTGTAGCTTGTCACACGATAATTCAGGGGACCTGCATTATCATAACATTAAATGTTACATTTACTATGTAATATACAGTGATTACTCTGTGTACCACGTGTTTTTATGTTTAAAATTTCTGCATTTTCCTATGATTCTCTCTATCAGCAGCTTAACCAGTTGCAGTCATTGTCTCGCCTGAGTGGAATTATCATATCATTTCAGTAGTTGCCTTTGCTCTTCAACATTTAAATTTGTATATTTAAATTTAAAGAGGGATAACTCAACAGTTAAGAGGACTTAGACTTTGCAGAGGATATCTGTCCCCTATCTCATACATTCCATAATGTGGGGGGAAAATTGAGAGAGCTAGAAAAGAAAGGGAAAGCTGTGGGACTGAAGATAAATGCTGCCAAGACAAAAACTATGAGAATAAATGCAAGGAGGAAACAAAGGTTTAAAGTAAACAACAAGGATGTGGATAACTTCGAACAATTTACCTAGCTAGGTAGTGTTGTAACAACAACAGGAGGTACTAAAGATGAAGTTAAAATGAGAGTTAGGAAAGCAAATGCAGCTTCCATCCGGCTATATCCAGTGTGAAAAGCAAAAGAAATATCAACAAAATTGAAAATGAAGATATTTTCAAATTACATAAAATTTGTGCTACTGTATGGGTGTGAAACCTGGTAAGTAACAAAGAAAATTACAAACACCCTGCAGGTATTTATGAATAAATGTTTAAGAAGAATCCTTCGCAGCCAACGGCTGTTACAAATGGAAACCTATGGAAACTAGCAAAAGAAGAACCAGTAGCCACAGCAATAAAAAGAAGGAAATGGAGATGGATAGGACACACTCTACATAAAGATCAGAGTGCAGTAGAGAGGCAAGCCCTGGACTGGAATCCCCAGGGGCAGCAGAGGAGAGGTAGACCAACAAAAACGTGGAGGAGAACTGTTGAAGAAGAGGTCTGAAAAGCAGGAAAGATTCGGAGAGGGTTCAAGAGCCTGGCTGGGAATAGGGTCCGTTTCTGAATAATAATGAATTGTGTCATTATTCATTAGTAAACTTAACGAGAAATGACTCTTGTCATTAAAGTACAAACAATACATATGCACATAAAAGTACTGAATGTTTTGTACATACAAATATAACTAAAATATTTATCATGAGTTGGTAAAATTCTTGAAATATATTATTTCCTAGTTTTAAGGGTTATCTTGTTTTCTGACTGGGGGTTATTATGGGTGGGATTTGGTGGGTGAGCTGTGACTGGTGTGGAACCCTTGTTTTTTTTATGGTGACATGGATTTTTTATATGGGTGTACCTTTATATTGTCTGTGGTTATCTGTATGCTCTCATTTACTAAGCTATGATATATAGGCATAAGTGATTATTATGTTGTTGGCGATGGACATTTTGTATTTTGTGGGCAGTTCATTTTATGTACAGTGACAGGGTTCGTGGTCATATCCTTGATATTGCTGTTCAGTATTTAATATGGAAGTGTTGGGTTTTACTGTTTTCTTCTTTTCTTTCAATTTTGTTTGCTCCTGTAATCATGTGTTGCTAGTGTTGCTGTACAGGATAAATTTTCTGTAATGGCAGCTGTCTCGTAACAAGATAATTCTAATACTAGAGTACACGTCGTGGATACATGTAAGATATTATCTAACAATTCATCTTATTGAGTCAATATTTCATAAAGCAGATGAAACAGAGATCTGTTTCTGTGTGTGTATTGGTCCCGTGTGGGTCATATGTTCATATGTTGAAGACAGCAGTTTCATTCAAAACATTGGAACATATCTACCCCACTACATAGCATCACATTAATATTCACTACCATGAGAACCTGAGATGTTATAATTTGTTTCTTTTATTATAGATTTTTTCAAAATACGTGGTGCAATCCAAAAGTTCCTGAAATATATTAATAAAAACTATTACATCTTACCTGGATCTTATTCTGCAACATCACCTTCAGAGTAGTTCCCTTGGGAGCGCATACACCAGTCCCAGCGTTTCTGCCACTTTTCAGATGCATCGTGGAAGTCTTTCTTTGTTAGGGTGTTTAGTACCGTTTGTGTTTCTGCTTTAATTTCCTCAACTGTATCAAATCTTCGACCCTTCAACTTGATTTTCATCTTGGGGAAGAGAAAGAAGTCGCATGAAGCTAAGTCTGGCGAGTACGATGGGTGGGGAACAACTGCCATCTTGTTCGTAACGAAAAATTCCTGCACAGTGTAAGCCATATGTGGTCGTGCGTTGTCATAGTGGAGTACCCAGTCGTTCGTGTGGCACTTCTCTGGACGTTTCTCCTCATGTCCTCCCTCAAATGCCTTAGAACATTGTGATAGAACTCTATTGACTGCCTGACCAGGAGAGACGAACTCCTTATGAACAATCCCGTCAGTATCAAAAAACAGATCAACATGGACTTAATGTTGCTCTTGACTTGTCGAGCTTTTTTTGGCCGAGGTGAAGAAGGGCTCTTCCATTGCGACGATTGCTGCTTGCTTTCAGGGTCGTAGCCATAAACCCAACTTTCGTCACCAGTGACAAGCTTCGAAAGAAAGTTTGGATCCTCTTGAAGCTGTTGCTGAAGTTCCCTGCAGACTTCCAAGCGATGCTGCTTCTGTTCATTTTGCAGCAGTCGTGGCACAAACTTCGCCGCAATCCTCCTCATGTTCAGTTCCTCTGACAAAATTCGTTGACGTGTACCATAGCTTAGTCCCAATGTGTTACAGAGGTCTTGGATGGTCAGTCTACGATCTTGCAGCATCAGATCCCTAACTTTCATGACATTTTCTGGTGTTTTGCCCGTTGACTGCCGTCCCAAACGATTGTCATCATCAGTCAATGTTCTGCCATTTTTAAAACGCTCATACCAGTTGTAAGTTTGTGTCTGGCCTAAACTGTTTTCACCAAAAGCTTGCTTCAACATTTGGTGCGTTTCTGCAGCGGATTTCCCAAGTTTGAAACAAAACTTTATACAGACACGCTGCTCTCTCAGGTCACCAATCGCAAAACCGCAAACTCACGAAAACACAACAATGGAAATACGTTCACCAACAATAAACCCAACCACTCAACTCGACACTGCTTGCCACACTGATTCAAGAAGGATGTGTGAGGAGACACCTAGCGGTATTTCGATGTACTCTTAACCATTCGCGCGCAAAATTCAAATTTCGGAAACTTTCGGATTGCCCCACGTAACATATTCTTAATGGCTTAAAATTTATATCCAGCATGTAGTTATGCTGGTGGCTTTCACTGTTGGAATCCAGTATTGTTTTTCTAAATATTTTAAAGGGTTTGTTTGTCAGATCTCTCAAGTGCTGCCCAACTTGTCACATCTGGGTATGCGGTATGCATATAGAATGCAGCTGTTTCCGGACTCGCAATGCTCATATCTTTTAGAAGCAGTTGTGTTAATATGTTTTTTGTATTCCAAAATCCAGTGCATTGTTATGAATGGTAAAACATGTATGTTACGGCGTGGTGGCAGGGGCCGTGGAGGTATCCCCACCGCTTCCACCACTGTTATGCCCTTACGCCCTTACGACAGGGGTGGATTGGTTATCTCACCGCTGTCTCCACTATTATGCCGTGGTGACGGGGGGCGTGGAGGTATCCCGCTCTGTCACCTGGTTTAGTAAGCTGCCACCATCTTGTATGTCAAGAACTCTAATGAACTTATCATTAAGAAAGCAGTCTTCTGGGATTTGGCACCGTGTATATGTGGTGTTAACCGACGTTTCGGAGGATCGTATCGCCTCCATCTTCAGGGTAGAAGAAAAAGTGTAAGAATTCTGCAAGCGACAAGACCGTGAGAACGGCTTTTACCGTTCTCACAGTCTTGTCGCTTGCAGAATTCTTACACTTTTTCTTCTACCCTGAAGATGGAGGCGATACGATCCTCCGAAACGTCGGTTAACACCACATATACACGGTGCCAAATCCCAGAAGACTGCTTTCTTAATGATAAGTTCATTAGAGTTCTTGACATACAAGATNCTGAATTAAACTCACACACATTCCTATCCTATTCTATTTCCCTGTGTCGCTTTATACATACTATATACACACTTTGCCGACGTTTGTCGGTTCGTATTACATTTGATGATGACCCTGTAGCCATCATTGGTCCTATCTCCTGTCCCCCTGCTGTCGGGTATTCTACGCCTCTGTATCTCTTAATGAACCTAGTCCATCTGGTTAGCACTATCTTTCTCTGGGGTTTACACTTTAAAATTATCACTATCACACTCAGTGTTCATGGCTATATGAAGTTGGTTCACTTACTTGAGCTGAGGAAACAGATGCTCGCCATCACCAACCAATGCCCTCTCATTGCCATCGCTCTCTCGGCGATAGCCTCCAGCTGAACTCTATGTCACTTAATAATACTAAAAAGTCAAAAGGTTTTTTGATTGATTCCTCTAGGGTTCATGTACCCTCTTTTTGCTGATTCTTTGTGTCCCGGGGTCCTATTGGCCCGCCCATTCTGACGTGATTTTGGGTCAGTGTGGCCCACTCATTGGCTGTCTATCGAGAAGGGGTTGACTCTTTCGGGTCTACCGCCTTCTCCGACTCAGCGTTTTCCTCCTGCCATAGTGTTTATGACCTACTTCATATAGCTTCTCCCTCAATGTTAGCGTTATTACGCTGTCGCGCTAACATTCTGATTACTCAGGTATTGCCTGTTACACTTCTTTGTAAACCCAAGCTTCCTGGTATGTTTCAGCATTTCTGTTTCTTAATCTTACAGTCTAACTATTATTCCAAATTTACCCAAAAAAACTATTTCTACTTGTACATAACCTTTGCGCCATTACAATGTATTATTATTATTAGTAGTAGTATATTTTTATTGCTAGTCCCTTGTACTGCGGCCAATTCTGGCCTATTGTACCAGCCCCAGATGATAGGTGAGGGTAACTGTGGAGCAATTGGTGGAATGAACATTGGCAGGGGAAACCGAAGTATTCAGAGAAAACCTGCCCCAGCACCACTTTGTCCACCACAAATTCCACTTGACCAGACCCGGGATCGAACCCGGGTTGCGATGGGAAGCCAGCGACTAACCACTTGAGCTATGGTACGGCCTTATTATTATTAATAAGTTTTTAGACATGTATCAGACATAATGCTAAAATTTTTGTGGTTTGAACTACAAATCTTCCCTTGAAATTTTCAGCTAAAAACAACATAAACTGAAAGGCATGACAGGAAAATAGAGCAAATTGCAGAATATCTTTGTCTTGTGTATTAGGTCCACAATAGGTAACAGGAAAGTGATATTTTTATTTATTTAAATGAAAAGTTCTATGGATATGTCTGAAATTAAAGTAAACTTGTAGGCTTACATACTGGTAATTTAATTTCAGATGCGAGAGAAGGAGTTGGAACAGAACCAGGAGGACACAAGACCTCTGTCTGATGGATCAGCATATGAGGAACAGCTGTCTTCAGCTGTGCGCAAGAGAGACAAAGCTTCTCCACGGCCACAGGTGACGAGCCTCATTTTGGTATTCACAGTATTTTACAGGATAATTTAATGCAAGATTCCATGGGTGCACCTGATCTCATGGACCCTGTCCACATCTAAATGTAATTTTGGCACTAGTTGTGACTACCAGCTTCTATATTAAGAATCATTCCTGTCAAGCCAGGTGGCTGTTGTGCTTTGCTGGTGAATCTGTCCACAGTTGCTGGTTCAAGGGGAATAAGTCATTGGTTATAATGGCAAGTGTAAGGTGTCAAATATTGTACAATCACATGACTCATGTGTTAACTTTTAATTTTTTAATGCATTAATTCATTATTTCACAATTAATACTTCTCATTACATATTATTAAGTTAATGAAATGAAGGTTAAGTTATTTTGTATAGATTTTTAAGGTAAAATTGGTTGTACAGGAGCCAGGATTACTCAGTCAGTATAGTGACGAGATATGGGTTGTATTGCCAGGGTTTGATTCCCAGCAGGGGAAAGATATTTTTCTTTACTACTCTACTACAGCATGCAGACTGGCTCTGGGGCCCACCCAGCCTTGTATCCAGTGGATACGGGGGGATAATGCCCTGGGGATAAAGCGTCCAGCGCAAGAAGCTGAGTACCAAGGTCATGAATGCTGGAGCTACCTCTTCATGGATTGGTGCTTAATTAATTGAGCACAGAGAGAATGTTATCTTTTAAATTGTTTTTGTGTCTTCTGTTCTTACATGGATGTGTCACTGAATATCATGGTCAAGAGGATAAAACTCCTCCACCATATTCATGAGGTCCTGGTTTAGAATTTTGGGCCAGTGACCGACTATTCTCAATGAGGATTTTCCTAGGTCGCTAAAGATGGATTTTGACATCGTGAACCTCAAATTAGGCCCATGGTTGCCTCCTTCCACATTCTTTCCAATTTATTATTCTTCAGTCGTATTATCTGACACTATATATAGTTTGGAATACTGAACTTGATATCAAAATATGACAGTGAAAACTGAGGTAATATATGTAACCCTTTGCTGCACCATTTAGTTTCAGAGCACTGTGATATTATTGAACCAGATATTTTAAGTGCCTATACAAATGATGCAGTGTGGATATTTAATTTCATTACATTCTTTGTTGGGGGCACACAGTAGTGTAGTTGGTTGGGGCACCATGCTACAACCCGGGAGGTCACAGGTTTGATTTCCAATTGGGTCATTGGATTTTTCAATTGACCTAATCCTTCCAATCTCACTGTGGCCCTGTGGTGGACTCAATCTGTAACAGAAATGAGTACCAGGAATCTTCCTGGAGGTAAAGGGCGGCTGGCATATAAGGCTAAAACAACCTCACTGCCATCTGTGACCCGATTGGCCAGAAAATGTTGGAGCCTAACATCTCACAAACCTATGAGCTTTCATGGCCTGCTACAGGGATATCTGTCACATGTCAAATATCAATTCCATGACCTTGAGATTTTAGGTTCCCATGGTGGTGAGTATTCTGGGATGGGGCGGCATGGAGTTTGGTACATGAACGGACAGGACGGACGAGCGGGACGAACGGATGAGGGGTGGGCCTTTTTGGCCCTTGCACCATGACCACCGTGATCTGTTGTGCTTCCCCTTCTGATTATCCCCTCAACAATCCTGCGCTTCGAATGATTCGTAGGATTTTGTATGTGGGGTCGTCGAAATAGTTACTTGGTTCCATAAAATATTGACCCAAGTGGCGCAATCTTAAATAAGATAAGGCCTCCCATTTGCACAGGATATGTGTAGCTGTTTTGTTTTCTTCTTGACACCTCTCACAAGTTGGACTGTTACTTAGTCCCAATTTGAAGAGGTGTCCTTTGAGGTGACAGTGTCCTGTAAGTAGTCCTACCACCCATCGTAGCTGGTTCCTGTTTAGCTTGAACAGTTCCTTCGCTCTTTTAGTGGAAGGTCCTCGTATGAGTCCCTTTGCTTGCCTGATTCCAGTTAAGGATCCCCAGTATTTCTTATGTTTTATGTTAGTCCAGTCCCTGATTGCCTGTTTGGCAACTCCTATAGAGATGCCACAGGCTGGTTCAGGTCCTATGAACGGATGTTCAGCTCCAATCTTAGCTAATTGGTCTGCTGTTTCCTTTCCAGCAATACCTTCATGCCCTGGTATCCATATCAGTTGTACCGTGTTATATTTGACCAGTTCCATGAGGGTTTGGTGGCAATCCCAGACCAATTTTGAATTGATCTGGTGTTTGTCAAGCACTTTAAGTACGGCTTGGCTGTCAGATAGAATGTAGATGTTCCTATTTCTATAGTTCCTATCTAAATTCTCCATAATACATGCCTTAATGGCATATACTTCTGCCTAGAATACTGTTGTGTATTGCCCAAGGCTGAAACTAAGTTTCCGCCTCATGCCATGGCAGAACACACCAGCACCAGTGCCTTTATTTATCTTGGAACCATCTGTATACCAGATCAGTCCCCCTTTTCTATGGGGCCGAAACCCGTCTTCCCATTCACTCCTGTCAGGAAATCTGACTGTGAAGGGTTTTTCATATACATGTCTCAGTATCATTTTGTCAGACCCCATTTGTAATATGGGTTCTTTTTTCATGTCCTGAGTTATGTATGCATGTCCGAAACTATCAGATCTAGGTTTCCATTGTTCATTGCACTGGAGATGGTAGATTCCTGCCCTGGCCTCTGCCTCCAACTGTAGATGCAGTGGGGGGAGTCCAAGGAGTATCTCCAGTTCAGCTGTTGGAGATGTTCGAATTGCTCCTGTGATACCCAAGCAAGCCAACCTTTGCAATTTGCTAAGTTCTGCCTTGCTTGTCTTGAGTTTAACTCTGGGCCACCATACTGTGGCACCGTACGTAATTATGAGTCTTACAACCGCAGTGTATATCCAATGCAAAATGTGCAGCTGCAGTCCCCAAGTTTTACCAAACATGCTTCTGCATGTCCAGAAAGCCTTATAGGCTTTATTGATGACCTTGTCCAACTGCTTTTTACATGTCAGTCCTGTGTCTAATACTAGACCAAGGTACTTGACATCGCTGGAGAGCTGGATCATCTTATGGAAGATGGTCGGTTCCTTAAGGCCCTTTATATTTCTCTTCCTGGTAAACGGTATAATTACCGTCTTATTGGGCTTGATTGAAAGGCTTGTTCTTTCACACCATCATTGGACCGTGTACAGAGCTGTTTGAAGACGCTCTGATACTGTCAAAAGGAATTTTCCGTTTATGAGGATTGCTATGTCATCATATAATACCCATCATCATTAAGTCCCCACAGGAGATCGTCAGTGACCAGGCTCCACAGCAGAGGTGAGAGATGCGGATGCCCCCAGGGTCTCTCCTGATAGTGTGGCAGCTATGGTTCTGCTTTCAAGCATAGCACTGATCCACCTGCATATTTCAGGCTCAGTGCCATGCTTTCCAGCAGCCTGTTTGATTATAGTATTGTCACGTGTTTCTGGTTACCGAAGACGCCGTGGAGATGGTTAATTGGTTTATTTAACAATCAACAAATAACGGCTACAATTACTTATTTCACAATTGCGGGGTTTCACACTTTATAACCCTAATCGCATTGATCTGTTAACACTGTTGCGGGGTTTCACGATTTATAACCCTATGCTCAAATCAGTTCACTCCGTCTTCAGTAGTCTACACGTATACAGTAGGGAAGCTGTGTATCACTGTATCACACACACTCCCAATTACACAATTACACACACGTCCGGTTCTTCTTTCCGCGACGGTTGTTATACTCCACTATAGTCGGCTGACTGGAGAACTGTTGATAACACACTCGCTCGTTGACTACTTAACTCAGCGATGTCCATATTATAACTGACTCCTAGCTGCTGTGCAGTTCCTTATATAGCTGCAGTGCTTGCCGGTTGCGTAATGAGTGCCACGTCACAGTAGGAAGTTGATTACGGGTACGTACCGTTGCGCATTACGTCACCGCGGAGGGGAGTGGCGGGGCGGGAACTCGCCTATTACCGTAGTAACGCGAGCGTTACGTTACCGCCACGTACCGCTGGGGAGGTAGGGGTGATCCATACCTCAACATGTCACAGTATCAGATGTTCTATTGAAAGCTCCCTCTATGTCAAGGAGTGCTCCTAAGGCAATATCCTTGTGTTCAATCGCACTTTCTGTGCATGTTACCACATCATGTAGTGCGCTTTTGGTAGATTTACCTGTTTGGTAGGTATGCTGGTTTCGGTGTAGAGGATATGTCCCTGATATGCCTCTCCATTATTTTCTCCATCGTTTTCAAAAGGAAAGACGACAGGCTGATAGTGCGATAAGCCTTAGCCTCGGTGTAATCCAGTTTCCTGGGCTTTGGGATGAACGTCACCTTAACTTGCCTCCAGGTCATGGGAATAAAACCATATGCCACGCAGGCTCTGTATATGCTGCATAGGTGTGGAACTAAGAGTTCTGCCCCATGCTGCAAAAATGCCGTTACGATTCCATCTGTTCCCGCTGACTTAAATGGTCTAAATGTATTCAGTGCCCATCTGATTTTTGATTGGCTAATTATGACTTTGGCCAGGTTCCAGTCTATCCTGTTCATCTTGCTTTGGCAAGTTCCCAGGTTTTGCTGACCCTGTCTGTCATTAATATTATCAGTAAATTTTGAATCAGGAAAGTGAACCCTTAATAATTCGTTCAGTGTCTCCCTTCCTGTTTGAGTATACTGCCGGTTAGGCAGCTTAATCGTGCTGACCTTGTTGGTCGCCTGTTTTGCTATGATTCTCATGAGTGTGGCACCGCCTGGTACATCATTGATCTCCTGGCAGTGCCTCCTCCATGAGGATCACTTGGCTTTCCGTATTTCTTTGTTGTAACAGGTAAGGGCTTCCTTGTAGGTGTCCCACTGCCCTGTTCTTTTAGCTGTATTAAACAGCCTTCTCGTTTTGGTTCTAAGCCCACTCAGCTTAGGTACATAGGTGCTAATGTTTTGGAGAGTCGTGCTGGTTCCATCCTCAAGTAGAACAGACCTGAAGATTGAGGCAGTAGGCTATTTTGAAACATTTAAACATGTTTCCCAAGCTACATGGTGTTGTATCCAACAAGCCTGTTATGTAAATCCCCCCCGGAGGCTTGATGGCAACATTCAGATGGCAGTGGCATTTTCAGTCATTATAATAAAGATGTTCAGCTCTTTTTTAGGCCATGCTATAGTTCTGGCAGTTATTTGTTGGCTTCTCATGTCAGAGATCAGGTTCAGTGCCAGGTTAGTACATATGAAATTTGTGGTGGACAGAGCGGTACTGGTGGGAGGATCCCCCACACCAAAGCACTTCAGGTTTACCTGCCAATGCTCCATACTCATCTTTCGTCAGGGATTGGTAAAATAGACTCATTTGAGTGTGCAATACCAAGGGACTGTCCCATCCCACACCTGAAACAGCAGCAGCAGCAGTGGTAGTTGATGATGATAAGCTGCTTTCAAAGGGAAAGAAGAAGTGAAAATATCATATTTGATTATGTTAAGGATGTATGTAGAGATGTAATGGAGTTGATTGATCTGTCACCAGGTGTTTGTTATTTTGTTTACAAACTAAAATGAGAATGAGGGGGGGTTAATTATTATGTCTTGTGTTTTTGAAAATAGATCTGTGGGATGTCGTTGTATGAAGAGACAACCACTAGTTGAACTGTCCTATAGGCTTTATNGTTTTATTGTGCTGTAGATGATAAGGGTTAGCTTAGAAATATTTGTAAAACTAGTATACGAGTATGTTATTTCTTCACCATAGCAATTTTCTGCAAATTATATGACTTACATATATGTGATTATTTATCTGTAAACAGCAACCACATCAGCGACCTTTGACACGGTATCTTCCAATCAGAAGTGAGAGTTTGAATCTTCGACACCATATAGAGTCAGCTGGTCACCAGATAGAGCTGTGTCCACACGTGAGTTTAGACTCCACATCATGTCGAGGATATCTGCACAAGATGGGCTCGAAGTTTCACCACTGGAACAAACGGTTGTTTGTGTTTGACAGAATACGAAGAACCCTGACATACTACAGTGACCGAGGTGAGAAGAAACCTCGTGGTGGAGCATATTTCCAGGTAAATTGACAGAATAGAGGTAGTTATACCAGGGCCTCAGAAAGATGTTCATTCCATGGATGTTGGGGATGATGAGACTTGAGACTTGCAACTCTCTGGCTGCTGTTATATTCCTCTCCAGTCCAGAGCGCTTTCTGCTGGCAAAGGTTTTCAGTACCAACATCTGTGTGCACTGAATGGCCAACCATGTGGATGGGGCACTGTGAGCATTTGTGTGAACAAAATGGCTAAATGCCTGGAGGGGAGAAGCAGGACAGCTCAAGGGAGATGTAGATGCAATGTTGCAAAATTTAAATAAATTAAAGGTGCATCCATAAAGAAATTATTAACACATTAAATTCATGGAATTGATGCTGTCATTCAGTTCAGGATGTTTGATTTTCCTGCCTCCTGTCTGAAAACCTAAAGATTGAATTACACAAAATATGGTCTGTGATCACAAGGCAGTGGTAAACTACATGTTATCACCAATTATAAACACAAAATACAGACAGTTTTTAATTTTAAACAAGATTCTTTTATTCCATGCACAGAAAAGTTTTCAGGATGTTTTCTAAGCGATTTCAGCATGTGTTTGGCACTACTCGTGTGTGGCTTCCTGTACCCCAAGTTCAGAAAGGAATAATGCACACAGATGTTTAAGAACAGAGTAATGAGGAAGGTGTTTACTATGTAATGAGCAGTGACTGTTATACAGAGATATGGAATGAGAAAGTACTGCAGACATTTTGTTATTTTGTATAAACTGTGTGCTTTTCCTCTACAGTCCATTGAAGAAGTGTATGTGGACCACCTGAACTCTGTGAAATCTCCAAGTCCTCAGTTAACATTTGTAGTGAAGACAAATGAGAGGGCATACCATCTGATGGCTCCGAGTGCAGAAGCCATGAGAATCTGGGTGGATGTAATTTTCACTGGTGCTGAAGGATATCAGGAGTTTGAACATGGTTCATAGACTTGGTGAAACTGGAGTTTGGAATTTCAAAATTCACAAGCACTGGATTAAATGAGTAATTGTGGCCAGCAGTCAGCCTTTTCAGTGAAGAATAAATCAAGATCATGTCGTCGAGGGTTTGAGATGATTATTATGCAATGACAGTGTATGCAAGTTATGCAGATATTTTGAGAGTTATAATCCTGAGCATTCGGAATAAAGTTCAAAATTTAACTTCATCCCCATGCTATTGAATGTAAAGTGTTCTGGTCAAGTCATATGTGACCTGACTTTTTCGTCCATTTTCTTCTGAACAGGATCTTTGGTAATGAAAGTGATGTGGTAAGAGATGAATGTTATTTGCTTTCGGACCAGTAAATTTGATCTGCTAGTGCTCAAAGTGTAATTGACCATCATGATACCAATTGGCGATTGGGAATATGAATAAAATAATTTGTGTGGAATGATGGAGTGCCATACAAACATATATTTTTTTATAAGTCACGTGGTTTCGTATTGGTTTATATAAATTTGATTACTATTAAAACAGAAATTATATTTCCAAAAATATGATAAGTGGTGTAGTTAGGAAGAAGGCTTCCAATTGATATGGTATTTTTCATTCATTAGAAACAATCGAAACTAAAAATATTTCAGAAAGGTTATGGAATTTTGAGAGAGAAACGTTTATCATCACATTGATGTTTTTATTGGAGCTTGAGAATAGTAATCTGATGCTGTTTCAGCACACACAATCTCTCCATTTGTGTTATGTGGCTCAATTTGATTGCTATATCTGTAAAATGAATGCAGTTATAAATTTGAAGCAATCTGCAAAATGTCTTAAAAGCCTCATCTTTAGGGTTGTATGAGAAAAACTGCAGTGGTATTTTGTTTGTTGTATTGTTGTGCAGATGTCCATTGTTATTTTAGGAGGAGAGGTTTATGTACATTCTGAATGAATATAAG
>NW_019729218.1:0-6758 GCF_002891405.2 Cryptotermes secundus
AAGAGGACTCTTCCATTCCGAGTGTTCGCAGAAGGTACAGTGAAGCTGATGTGTAAATAGAAGACGGAAATCTTAAGATAACTGCAGCAGAAGAGCTAGAGAGTGACTAGTCCAAGGAAGGAATAAGAGTGAGATGCGTTTGAACTAGTGGGTGTTTGAGTAAACAAACAGATGGATTCTGTTAGTGAAATTAAAGTGAACAGACCTCAGGTGCTGTCATGTATCAGATTAAAAACTGAGTGGCTAATAGTTTTGCAGGCTTATTAATCACAGTTAATTAACAATTAACTTACACACATATGCAGACACACAATAAAGTGTATAATTTCTTCAGCCAACAGTCGTCTTTTACTTGGTTGCCGTACTTCATTGCAGTCTTCATTTGTTCCCTCGGCTTCAGTTTGAGCCAGTACACAAACTCTGATGTGCCTCACTTGATTTGGGGCTCCAGAGTGCTCTCGTCTACTTGATTTTCCAAACATACTCTGTAGAAATAATTTTGATTTCTATTACTTGTTGCATTCACCCTTAAGTGTATGATCTTGTCACGGACAGTGGCTCTGAAAAAGGACCACTGTCTTATGTACTGGTACTATGAATTCAAGCAATACATGTCTACGATGATAAAAGTTCTATGCTGAAAATGCTCTTATTTACCAGTCATAATTTTATACCTGCATTTCATGTTACTGTGTTGATATTCATATCCAGTATGAAGCATAGAGGAACTTGACAGAATGTTGCCAATATACCCACATGGGAGATTTGTTTTCACGGAAACGTTTCCTTTCATAAATTTCTTAAGTATTTAAGTTCTAGGCATCTGGGAGAAATAAAGATGATGCATGAGGTGATGTAATTCCAATCAGTCTACAGTTAGGTCTTCACAAGTATCACATAACAAAATGGCCTTCAAGTCATATATGCAAATTCCCATATATGATATCTGAAATAACCATTCTATCTCCTGAGACTGTGGGCTCCCTTTCTCTCCTAATGCATGGCCAGCAAACACTTAATATTTTATGATTTCTGCCTTTATGAGTTCCCATTGTTGTTAACTGATGAGTCTGATTAGAAAACAGTGCCACATTCTTGGCAGTGCTTGGCTACAAAATAAAGATGCACTACATATATTTATGTGTTTGAATGTCATGTGCCCACACTATACTGATATCTGAATTTCCATTAATCTAGTTGTCGTTACAGCCACATGCCGAAAGTTGTGACCCACGGTCAGGGACTGGTCTTCGTAAACCCTAACACACATCTATATTTATTCTACCCTGATGTTAACTACCAAAATAAGTATATTTCATGTTAACTACTATGAAACTGGAATGTGTGGTGTGTGGGTGGCTCTTGATGTATAAAATTACCGGAATTTTGGATTCATTATCTCCAGTTGTCATTTCTAGCTCAGATGTCCTCTTTCCACAGGACTGGAATGATATCTTGGTTTCATTTTCTTTGCTCCTCCAGCCCACTTCCCTTGCAGCTGCATTCCATCCAAAAATCTTCCCTTTCATAGTTGTTTCAACTGTATCAGAAGTGTTCACATGATATCCAGAATGAAGGGTTAGATGCATGTTAGTATCGAACACCTGCTTGTCCAACCATTTTGCTTCCTGAAACGTTATTGTCTAATTGTGATGTACAATATACATCCTAGCAAGGCTGGAAGACATACTACTTATGTGAACTTAAACATTACTACCATTCAGTACTGGTTTTATATTCTACCTGTAACATATTCTGAGTTATTTAATTTTCACAGAAATAAATGTCAGTACTTTGTAACATTTTAAGTAGAAGCCATTATTCACCAGAGCAGAATATAGGCATATGCAGATTTCAGATGCAAAAAGAATCTCTGTACATAGGTGTGGTGGTGGTAGTGGCTGTGGTCGTTGAGGACGACAACAAGTGGTTATGTTTCTGAATGTCTCAAGCTGAACATATAGAGGGTCAAAAGTTCCCTGTGAGATATCCTGTGTTATCACGAGTTTACTTGATATCTTGTTAGTAGTAATTTCCGATATACACTGTAATGAAAATGTAAACACCAGCTCCCTATAAGGCACTCTTCGTTATCGTGATTCTACCTGTGGTTCTTGCCCCTCAAATTCGTCGGTATACGATTTCAGCTGAATTAAGCTAGCATGCTCTCCCTGCCATGGTGTCTGTCCTGAGCTGAAGGTATCCACTTCATACCATCTTTCAATATTTCTCTATCATCTGTTTTAGTGTTATGCTCCCACATATTCCTAAGCCACCTTTGTGGTCTCTCTCTCTCTCTCATGATTTTCCCACCAAATCTATTCTCTCCCTAGTTATAAGTATGTTACATGTCCTGTCTGCTTCATACTTGATGTCATCACTCTAATTCTGTTGGTTGAACATTTCAGCTTGTGAATCTCCTTGTTATACAGTTTTCTCATGCCTTCTTTTATTTCAACCGTCTATGGTACAGATATTGTTCTCAGCAAACACTTTTTAAGCTGCATCAACTCATGTTCTTCTGATAGGAAACTTATTAAGTATTATGAAACAATAACTGAGCCATACTCTTAAATAGTATAAAACCTGTAGAAGCTTGTGCTGAGTACAGAATGTGATGAACATCTCATGTCAGTACAAGGTGTGTGCATGCATGAAATTGATTTGAATCCTTTGAAGGGTACCATCACAATGACATAGCAGTTACTTACTCCTCGAGGGAATGGTTGAATCATAAATTTATTAACCTTAATCACTAAACTGGAAAATGGATGGAATTTTATGATGTCTTGGAGATCAGCTCATGGCATAATTATTTGTTATTTATGTATTTATTTTGTCTGGCATACACTTCAGTTGCTGAGGTTCTAGCTTGTTGAATGACAGGACACTGTTTACTTTCTGTTTACCAATATTGTTGAATTTCAGAGGGTCTATGGTATTGAATGTGTGGCCAATATGGTCTTTCTTTTCCTGTAGCTTACATATAATAATGAGATGTGGGCAGATATCTGTTGCATATTGGTTGTGTTTATGTACAGAATGTCCCAGGAGGAATGTGCCAAACTTCGGGAGGGTGTTCCTTATGTTAAAGTATGGCAATATAACCCAAAACACCTATGTCCAAAGTTCAATGGTTACGGAGATAATGGCCAGAGAAGTGTGAAACTTTGACCGGTGTTACACACTTGTTGATTACAAAATACATATTAAAACTGGCAGGAATATGTGGTTTCTGTAATGTTAATAATGTACGTAACATCAAACTAACTTGCGAGTGACATGAAGCCATTAAATTTAACTACAAAAAACTCGCACGCCAAGTCAAAGTTGTCGTTAAGAGTTCCAAGCACTATACATGACACATGAATGGCAAGCGCTGACATAACATTGCTGACTGTGCGTTCTGGTATGCGAGTGTATGGGGCTAATGTGAGCTGCCATCACCACACTCAAGGACAAACATAGATAAGACAGGCCAGCTGACAGGTACAGTGCGTGGACTTGCCAGAAGGCCACACTTTTCTCGGGCCATTATCTCCATAACCGTTCAACTTTGGACATAGGTGTTTTGGGTTATATCGGCATACTATAACATAAGGAACACCCTCCCGAAGTTTGGCACATTCCTCCTGGGACACCCTGTATATGATGTTTGGCTCATGTACTCTTGGGTAACTTGATACATTTTGGGGATTTGTAGGAATGGGAGCTATGTTCTGTAACTTTCCAGCGAGTAGTGTGTACATAAAAGTATTGCAACCATGTGTGGTACATATACACACATTATTACTATGGTGAATTCACTCACTCACTCACTCATGCCACTTCTACTGCGCACACCGAACGGCGAGGACGTGTTTCGTGTATCTCTCCGTGAACTGTGTACATAGTAAACNCAGCCACTTAAGAACTTCCCAGCATTGTATGGAACCTGAAGGTTCATTACCATGTTAACAAGAGCCCTCCACTTGTCCACTTTTCATATTGTTCACCCAGCTACTTCTTGATCTTCATAATGGTCTCTTTCCTTCTGGATTACCCACCAATATCCTATATGCATTCCCATTCCCCCTTCATAGTACCATGCTCTGCCACAGTGGATGCATTGCATGGGTTATTTAGAAAGAAACCATTTATCGTTGGTATTATGTTAGCTAAGAGCTTAGGGAGGTTTGAGAACACTCAACTAACTAACTGAAAAAGGAAAGAGAACTAGGAAAAAAGTTTTGCTTGTTTGCTAGGTCCTCTTTGTATAACTTGTTATATGATGGAAGTTGTAAATACAGAAATTGAAAGCAAATTTCTAAAATTGCTCGGGGCTTAACAATTCTGTCAGTGATGTATAAGAGTTATACCAGTTGTTACTACACTGTGTGGCGTGTGGCTTTTGGCATATAAAATTACCTGAATTCCAGTTTGATTCTCTCCAGTTGTCATTTCTAGCTCAAGTGGCCTCTTTCCACCGGACTGGAATGATATCTTGGTTTCATTTTCTTTGCTCCTACAGCCAACTTCACTTGCACCTGCAATATAAGGCGTTACTTTTAACTTCGTTACACTCTTGTGGCGATGGAACACCAAGGAAACGGGCAACCGAAACGCAACTGCAATTTCTGAGAATTGCTTTTAGCCCGAGTTGAACACATGTTACTGAATGGAGCAGCGTAAATCGAGGAAACGGCAACGCAACTCGCCGAAAAACTGTAGAAACTCAATTTGCTTGCAGCGGAGCACGCAAGTCTTCTCACATCTGCGTGGTCGCGTGGTTATCTAGTGTCAACTGTTCTAATATGCGCGTCAGTGATTCATTTGTTTCGGTAGATGGCGCGAAAAGTTGACAAAGCTGCAATTTTTTTGTAATATTTAAGGTTTTCACGGCGGTGACTATGAAGAAAACAGTCTTCTTGGATGTGGCACCATGTAGTTATTGTGTTAACCGACGTTTCGGAGGAACGTATCGACTCCATCTTCAGGGTAGAAGAAGAAAGAAGAAAATCCGAGAACCGGCGTGATGTCGCGGATTTTCTTCTTTTTTCTTCTACACTGAAGATGGAGGTGATACGTTCTTCCGAAATTTCGGTTAACTCAATATCTACACGGCGCCACATCCCAGAAGACTGCTTTCTGCTATTTATTTGTTTTTGTGCAGTTAATTGAGGAAGCGCCTGGTATATAGGAGTATGACAAATGTCACACAGACTATGCTAGGCAGGACAAAATACATCCTTTGTCCATAAAGTTCGGAGACTGATTTCATATCTCGGCTTAGGTAAATGGTGGCAATTCCGGGAAATGGTGTTCTGAATACGGGACATATTACGGGACAGAGACTTGCAGCTTCTGCGTGATGCCGACGGATATGGAGCTTTATTTCGGGCGCTAGTGTTTGAGTGGCACATGCGATTCGGGTCTAGCAGGATGTCGGTGGAGGGTGACACAAGATCAGGCCGGCCCTTGAGTTCTCGGAACGAAGACAACGGGGTTCGAATCAGAGACATGGTACGGGAAGACTGTATAATATGTAGGAACTACGCTACCGTCAACACAACAATATTTCGGTATTACATTACATTTACGTAATAAGACCGGTATATGAGGCCCAAAGACAAGTTTCAATGATGTACAACTTTGATGGTATGTGGGTATTTGGTATTGTATTCGCATGTCGCAGTAAATAAAGATCTAAGTGTAATACTGAAATATTGTTGTGTTGACGGTAGCATAGTTCCTACATATTATATATTGTCTGAGACACACAACAGGATGCAACCAATGAAAATAGTGTTCGCTGATGGCCTGAATATCAGTAAGTCGACCTGCAACCATATTCTGCTAGAGGACTTGGGTGCCTGTGCCTGTGGACGCCAGTGTGTGTGCGTGTATGTGTAATAGTGAACTGTAAAATGTAGTCATGCACTGTATCAAAGAGTTCAATAAATCCGATTATCAATCCAAACGCCGTATACAGTCAGACTACATAAAATTACGTGACAGTGTAATAGAATGTACACGTAAGTATCAAATGCCCCAACCTATACTAGTGGAGGGATTTACCGCGGGTATTGTTTGCCTTGCTTCTGAGGCTTCGTCCCTCAAATTAAGGAAGGAAAGTACACTGATCGTGTTTCAGAATAGCGTGTTCAGGACATAAGGAAAGTGACGGGAGGGTGGAGACAGTTGCATAAATTCACAGTTCATGAGGCGTTCTTACGGTCATTATACAAGAGGTGGGTTATGCGAGAGGAATGTGCAGCAGATGCAGAATAGCCTGCGGGCAGGGCGGCCGAGGAATTGGGGTTCGATTCCCCGCAGAGGCCAGAGATTTTTCTCTATTCCATGACGTCTATATCGGCAGCCTCCAAAACAATGGTATACGGGGGCTCTTTCCCTGGAAATAAAACGCCAGGAACATGGAATTGACCACTCAACTCCATCTAGTGCCGAGGTTAAGAATTGTGGAGCTATACTTCCTTCCCCGTATTCGTCTTGATGGTGTGGTGGTTAATTAATTAATCCCGTTGTTAAAATTTAACTTTATGCTAGAAGCAGAACGACGACCTGGCAGATCTGGATATAGACATCAAAGTGCATGAACAATGGATCCTGAAGTAGAAGCAAATAATACTTTTTTAAGAAAGCAGTCTTCTGGGATTTGGCACCGTGTATATGTGGTGTTAACCGACGTTTCGGAGGAACGTATCGCCTCCATCTTCAGGGTAGAAGAAAAAATATAAGAAATCTGCAAGCGGAGAGAC
>NW_019729218.1:8608-72650 GCF_002891405.2 Cryptotermes secundus
TACCCTGAAGATGGAGGCGATACGTTCCTCCGAAACGTCGGTTAACACCACATATACACGGTGCCAAATCCCAGAAGACTGCTTTCTTCATAGTCACCGCCGTGAAAGCCTCAAATCTTACAATACTTTTTTACTCACCTTAATCTTCGATCCAGAAATCCAGAAGGTCGAGGCAGTGCCATCTTCCGAGGAGTAGGCGAACTTCAACCAGACCGCATGACGTCACGCGTTACTCATCATAGTCATCGCTGTGATATCCTCATATGTAACGCAGTTCCGGAGTGTCCCGAACGTCCCGAATTCCGGTTTGGCTAGAAGATGCAGTCCCTGCTGCGAGCAGGACACGTCGTGCCCAGCACCGATGCCATGTGAGCGCGACTGATTTAGGCGGATTTTACGGTGCGCCTTCGGAAGAAGTACGGGAAACAGCGGCATCGTGTATGGTTGTCTGCCCACGTGCAACTACTTCGCTCCCATTGGGTGGACTGTCTCTCTTTTTATTCTTCTGTCGGTTATTTTGCGGCGAGTTCAGTGACGAGACTAGGATGATGAATGAATCTTAATGTGGAAAGGATTTGGATGGGAGAGAAACTGATGTGATGGAGGTATTAACCCGACATTTGCCTGGAGTGGCTGCAATTCCACGAAAACCCTCAGTGAAGATAACCGGTGACGCGGTCTAGATTCGAACCGTGCATCTCCCGAAAACAACTCTGTAGTATCACCTCTTTAACAATCTACTGGACGAATGGATTTTCTTGGCAGTTTACGTTAGGTGTGAAGTTATACTAAACGTTGCCCGTATATTTCAGTTCTTAGTTAAAATCGTGCAAAAGTCCTATTTGCGTTTTTATTGAAGATAATCCTGCTGCGTTGCCTTCTACACAGACATGAGCACTTCTGCTGTCGTAGGCGCCAAGCCACTAATTTAACAGATGAAATATCTGAACGCCCCCAAATGTTCGATATACAAACTTTTCCACGTCACTCATTAAAGAATGAAATGGCCCATAAATTAATTGGTTTGGATTATGGCACGATACAGAAATTAGGCTGATATCCGTGTACTGTTTGAAAACACTGTAAAATAAGGGGCCCTGAGCAAGGAAAATTGGATCAGTGCTGAGTTACGGATCGTGCACTTGTTCCGGTAAATGATCCAGAGATATGTGCAGTCTTAGGAATTCAGGAATTACGCCCATAAAATTAAATTATGTTTGTTACACGACCTCTCTCTTTGTGACGCTCATCAAAGAGGTTTGGTCATGTTTCGCTTTAATCGAAGATGCTGGAATCTGATCTCAACTCTGTCCCGATTCATTTAGTGGGAACAGCAAACAAGCAAGACTGAAGGGATGAAGCATTGCTCAGAGCCCAGCATGTTCTTTCATCATGCAACACATCCTTTAGCTCTTGATAAATGTTTCACTTGCCGAATGCCAAGCAGATCGCAGATTAAACACCTTGTTATCACTTTCTGGCTTAAAGGCAGTGTATCAGTGGAGACAGCAAAATGTTGCTTTTATCAGTTCGCGTAGAATTAGTTGCGATTTCGGCCTGTTTCGCAGGGGAGGGAGACCGTCGGTATGCGTGCGAGAATGGGCTATGCGTCATACGTCGCTGGTTCGGTGTTATGTCAAGGGTTTCGGGGACTTTGATTTAACATTTGAATCGACGTGTCCCTATTTCTCTAGCTCAGTAATTCTGAAATGGCGGCCATGGGTAAGGAATGTTTTCTTTCTAGCCTACTTCCCTTAATTTGAAAAAATGGAAGTAGGCTTATGCGATCTCCATGCCGTCTGTTCCTGTGGATGCCTTAACCAATCTTTATGAACTTTTCGCGATGTCACAGAGACAAAGGATTCTACGAAGATGAGGTTTAAACAGCCATCTGAACACAATAGTCTTACATATTGAGTAATTAGTATTCACTTGCGTCACAAGTGTCTTCAGTTAACTGATGGAAGTACTCGTACATAAACAGAAGAATACTTCTGTGGTGATATAACCATATAACTACGTCCTGATCGTCCTGATTGCGGTGAAAATCGATAGAAACCGGAACTATGTCAGTGATTAAAGATGGCTGTTGGATAACTATATGCTGTTTTCTCTGTCATCCTCGTTTACTAATAATTAGCATTGTGCTTTTAGATAAGTAAAAAATGTCTATGTTGTAAACCTTCGCTGGTGATAGAATGCACGTATATCATAAATTACTTCCATGATACTTGTGGTTTTGTCTCTATTGTTTTTATTCAATTGGTATGATCTTATATAACTCTGCTTTATCGTTTTAATGTTTCACGTTTCAGCCCGTGACTTAAAAAATAGGGTTCGTAATATTGTTCGCAAATATAACAACCTCATCACAGTAGCGCTCTTGTGACGATCTTGTGTACTACCATTATCAACGCGATACGTTTATGCCTCTGTGAAGGTCCAACCGGAAGAGGTAGAAGGCAGTGGGGACATAAATAGTGGGATTTCAAAGTTTGAGTAGTGTAGCACTTAATTTTAAAACGTTTATTTTTTCTTTCGAGAATTAACGAGTGTCATTATTATTTGTGCGATATTTATATTGTTGGTTGTATTTTTGTGTGTTAATATGAACACAAATGTGTTGAAAAAAGACAAGAGAGAAGGCGTTTCTTATCCCATAATAGATCTTGAACACGAGCGTCCATGCTTGGCAAATGAGAGCGTTGGAGTGAGAGATACCGTTGACACTCGTGAGGAAGGCAGGAGAATGAGCCGTAGGAAGAAAGCAAAGGTATTTAATTTTCTTAACGATATTGTTAGTGTCAGACCGTTCAAACACGGTTTGCAGTGAGAACACGTTACTGACAGATACTGGCTTATTCTTCAGTACGTATACTGTGTGCATATAAGTTGGTTATTTGTACACATTTATCACCAATTTAGACAGATACTGCAGTTCTGAGTGCAGTATTTATTATATGCATTAGTTGACATGTTTATATATGATATCCATGGAAGATATATGATGACAGTTTTGATACTGTCTGCATATTCAGTTTTAGATCATTGATAGGTTAGGAATCACATTGTGTAGCAGTGATATAGGTTATTTCAGAATTGCAGATTTATGATGTACTAACGGTTTTGAAACTAAAAGTTAAAGCTTATTTGTACCTAGTTTTCCATAATATGAAATGAATGGTTCTAATTATGTTATAAACTTACTGATTTTGACTAAAGACAAATAAATGATTGCAGCTGGATTTGTTTGCAAACGTTTGCACTTAATTTGGATACTTAAAAATTAATGGATGGTTGCTATTCATGACCTACATATGAAGTGCTGTATGTGTATATATTACATTGTCATCAAACACACAAACAAGTTCTTTGATATTTGGACTTTCCCTTATCTGATTGCTTATTATCTACTTGTGGAATAAATTTATCTTTGTCACTTTAAATGTTGCATTTGAGTCATATGTTGATTCAGTTCTATCTAATTCTTAGATGGCTGCAGTTTTCTCATGCCAAGACTCTCTTTAGGTTCATGTCCTATATTCCCTTTTACCTCTTTGTGGTGTATTTCTTGTTTCATTTGTGCATTGTACTTACTGTGTCCTATTCTTCATAATCCTATGTGAATAGTACAAAATGTGAAGTTCTGCAGCATGTAATTGTCTTCATTCCCCATAATTTTCATCTTGCATAGGTCCATTATTGTCCATGCACTTTGCTTTCAACCATCTTCAGTGTCTTTCCTCCAAGTGATTCTTTCCCTGAGGTCCAGTTTAACCTTTATCATCCAGGAACAGGGGTTATGAACCTTGTGCTTCTGTGCTGCTGGTGACCAGGTTTTATTTAGGAGTAATGATGTTTATATTAAAAATAGTGCATTTGTAGGCCTTCTGGACCTGTGTGCTGTCACAGAAGTGTGATGCATGGATGATAAACGTTCATGTGTTCCTGCCATCCCTGTCTTTGGCTTCTATATGGTCTCATTTCCTGAAGTTTACCAGCCAAATTCCAACAGTTCTTTGTTTACTCCATTCAGTCCTCATGTCCCATTATTTCAGCCTCGCTTATTTAATCGCAGGAGAGTGGGCAAAGTGTTCCTTATCTCATTTTCTTATTGTGTCTGTTTGTCTGCCTGTCAGTTGTCAGTAATCATCCTCAGGATCTTGTGTTAAAGATACCTTCAGTCTTTGGCCTTGATTTTTTCATACTAATGAGGTACTGAGTTTTATACCTGTGTTAAATTATGGTGAAATTATAGGTTTATATATCTTGGAACATGACTTGAACTCAGAGGATTGTTTTGGAATGTATTCATCAGTTGGATATGTTTTTAGTAGGATATTGGCTTCTAAGATTATTGTTCATCATTAAATTCCTGCTTTGGAGAAACCCTGGGGACATCTAATACAATCTGATTGTTCCACAGAACAGTTTAGTATCATAAATTATATCAGATCAACATATATTAGGGAATGAAAAATTGAGAACTGGTGGAAGGTGTGAAAATATGACAGACAGGAGGAGGAATAATGGAGCTTCACACTTTTGTTCTTACATAATGTTGCAGATACTGTGTTTGAACTTTTTATTTGTGTCTTCATAATTTGTTTTCCTTTAATACTGATGTTCTCTTCATTTTAAGGTCGAATATCGTGAGATGGAGGAAAAATACAGTCAGCTATTGGACGAGGAAGATGTGTCAGATGCATCTGAGAAGTCTAAAGCTGGGGGTACTGCAACTCCAGAAAAGAAGTTGACTTCTGTTCCAGAACCTATGAAGAAGGAAATTTCATTACCACCGGATCAACCTCCTGGTGCTACGATTGCGCCTCCAGTCAATGCAGTAAAGGCAGAAAAGGATGAAGAAGTGGAACCAGATTCAGAGCAGGATGACCCAACTGGTAAATTAAACTGCTCTGTTTGATATCCGACTGTACGATTAAACCTCATAAAGTAACTAATTGAGGCAGCTTGTAAAGAAGAGTGCTTTGCAGAATGGTGAAAATAACTATCAATATGGCCAAAGTTATTCAACATAAAAGTACAGGTTTTGCTGCATATTATACTTGTAAATACCATTGTCAGTCTGTGGGTTGTTACATCTTTCATCTTAGACCACAGACACGAAAAAGGAGGTCATACTGTTTGTCCTGATACAACTCAAGTGTCAGATCAGGCATAAAATGGGTAGGTTAAAGCTAACCCTATGGCTGAGCACCATGCTAAGAATGTATGTTTGAAGTATGGTGATATAGCTTCATTGATTCTTAATCTTTGATGTTGGGTGGAGGTGAAATTGCGAGCTTTGTACTTCTGGATTTTCTTATTAGTCTTCATAAAGGCTCAGTACAAAATAGGCTTGGCTAGAAGTATTTTTAGCATAATTTGTCACCAATCTCAGTTAATTTGCTGGTGGAAAGTGAGTGAACATATTTCTGGAAACCAATGACAGTTGAGAAGAATATTTGGGCTGAAGAGAGATGAAGTGGTAGGAGATTGGAGAAAATTGCATAATGAGAAGCTTCATAACTTGTACTCTTCTCCAAATATAATTAGAATGATCAAGTCAAGGAGGATGAGATGGGCAAGGCATGTAGCACGAATGGGGAGACGATGAATGCATATAGGATATTGGTGGGAAAGGCAGAAGGAAAGAGTCCACTCGGAAGACCAAGGCATATTTGGGTGGACATTATTAATTGAATGGACCTTAGAGAGATAGAATGGGATGGTATGGATTGGATTGATCTGGCCCAGGATAGGGACCAGTTGAGGGCTTTTGTGAACACGGTAATGAGACTTCGGGTTCCATAAAATGCTGGGAAATTCTTGAGTAGCTGCAAAATTGCTCACTCCTCAGGAAGGTCTCAGCTCCATGAGTAAGTAAGTAATGACAAGAAGGACAATGACAACAATTCAGTTCAGTTCTTTATTTATTTATGAGACCAATTGCATAGAATTACAACAGCAATAACAAGAACAGCAACAGCAACATGAAAATAGTAATCAGGCACTGTTGCTTTGAAGTTTCAGATTAAAACTTATTGTCCATTTGTCAGCTCAGGGAGTGACATGCCAGTTGATCAGTGTATTGAGAACTGTGTACTTGTAACTGCATATGTCCCTTATATCATGTGTCTAATTTAACATTTTATGTCGTCTAATATTCTTTAGGTTTGGAAGGAGCTGCATTTCAGAGTCGATTACCATTCGATAAGATGATAGCTACTGAAGCTGCTGGTTTCCCTGATGTTGCCCAGGGACCACCACAGACTTTGAAAGTATTCTTGCACATCAGAAACAGACTGGTATGTAAATGCGGAAGAATTAATTTTTAATTCATCTATGTTTTATATCTTCCCAACTGATTCCGGATGGACATTGACTCAATCCCTTTAATGTTACTGAAGGAAAACATGTTGCTTTCAGCTTTTATTTGTCACTTTTCACTTGGTTGTCAAAATTTGAACATCAGTGTAATGTTTTATTTATGTATCTGTAGGTGACCTACATTTATGTATTGAAATGTCAATTTGTAATTTTTGGTGTTAAATTTCTGTAAACAAGAAGTCAGTATGTTAGCACTCTGATACAGTTATATCTGTGACATTCAGAGTGATTTTCAATGCATCAGAACTGTTCTGTTCATAATGGTGATTACCATCATCAGTTCAAAATGTAGGACCTTCAGACAGTCCTTGAATGGTGCAGGTGGAGGACAGTCACTTGCAGATAAATCTGAAGACCAGAAAAGGACGGTTCACGATCTCGAATACCACATTTATCAGAGTCCTAGTAGTTAAATCAGCTGAATAAAGACAGGCAGTATTATGTAAAAATATGTTGCTGTCTCATCACCAAAATGCAGGGCAAAATCATGACGTAAAGATAGGTAACAGATAATTTCAAAATTTGCCACAGTTTAGATATTTGGGAACGACAATAACAAATTAAAACCTGATTTAGGAGGAAATTAAGAGGAGATTGAACTCGGGTAATGACATTAAGGGAGTAACAGACTAAAGGTGTTTGAGAACAGGGTGTTGAGGAGATAATTGGACTGAAGAGTGATGAAGTGACAGGAGGTTGGAGAAAACTGCATAATGAGGAGCATCATAACTTGTACTGTTCTCCGAGTAAATTAGAATGATCAAGTCAAGGAGGATGAGGTGGGCAGAGCATGTAGCACGAATGGGGGAGACAAGGAATGCATATAGGATATTGGTGGGAGAGCCAGAAGGAGAGAGACCACTGGGAAGACCAAGGCATAGGTGGGTGGACAATAATAAAATGGATCTTAGAGAGGAAGAATGGAATGATATGGATTGGATTGATTTGGCTCAGGACAGGGACTGGTGGAGGGCTCTTTTGAACAAGGCAATGAACCTTTGGGTTCCATAAAAGCTGGGAAGCTCTTGAGTAGCTGCACAATTGGTGACTTCTCAAGAAGGGCTCAACTCCATGAGTGAGTGAGTGAGTGAGTGAATGAATGAATGAATGAATGAATGAATGAATGAGTTATGCCAAAATATAACACTTCTGACAACATTTCTCATGTGACATTTGCGTAAGTCATGTCTTGTAATACTGTGCATCAGGTCACTGTAAATTTGGTCATTCGTTGTGGTATCATGTTTTGAAGTATGTTATCTGCTACATCATGCAAGTCCCAGAGAACTTGCTGTCACCCTTTTCATTTATGTGTGTACTTTGAATTTCTTGAGTGATTGGAATTCCAAGTGTTGCTACTGCATTTTCATTTAATTATAAAGTGTTGTGTTGACAGCCACATTAAACTGCCTTGCTACTGCATACTGAGCTACTTGGATTTTGGTGTGCAGATGGTGTAATCTGTCTTGTTTTTTTATGTGTCCACCTCAGAAACTATCTCTTATGCCTCTGTATAATTTTGAGATATTCTGTGCTTACATGGATGTGACTGGAAATTTCCTCAGCAGTCAGTATTACTGGATTTTGGGTTTGAGTAGGTCATATGCTCTACTGAAGACTTAAGCAAGATCACTGATGTTTTGGGGCTCACAAATGTAGAGCTCCATTGAGGTTTAATTTTTGTTTGGTGAAAACATGTAATTTTTTTATTTCCTTTTGTGCATCCTGTTGCATAATATTTTTCCAATAATGTTATTTTATGCAGCGCTAAAAATTTGTGATAGTAGACAAACCTTTCAACAGTTTTTTCTCTGTAATGATTTTTTTTTAATGTTGTATAAAACATATTCTGTTGAAGGCTGTATTTAGTTGTACAAGTGCATGTGAGCAACCTGAGTCACAAATTCTGTATGCTATGGTACTAGAAAACAAAGGTATTTAATAAAAGTCACTTATTTTACAAAAATTGCTATGTCTATTGGTGGAATTTCTTTGAAGCTTAATGTGCAGTGAACATGGATTATGGTTTCTTTGATGATATGTATATTTGGTGGCATAATTTTCTGAAGTTTCAGTATTTTTTCATAGGAAAATGTCTGGACCTTGAGGCATGTAAATGAAGTACATGTAGTTTAGTATTTTGGTTTCATTGAGGATTATTAGTGAAATTTAATGTTCATTCAGTGGCGTTATTGATATATATATTTTGTTTGTTAAAATATTATTAAAAAGGCAGTTTAAATTCAGTCAGATTCTTGTAATTTCATTTTTGTACATATTTCAGTTGCAGCTTTGGCTAGAGAACCCAAAACAGCAGTTGCTGTTTGAGAATGCTCTGTCTCAGATTGAACCTCCTTACAACAGCGATGGACCATTAGTCATGCGAATCCATGCATTTCTTGAAAGACATGGCTTTATTAATTTTGGCATCTTCAAGAGATTTAAGGTACAATGTTTCCATATCTGGTAACCCTTTGGTCCTTGTACACCACAGCTGTTCTTCCCAGATTATACCAATTTTCCCATCATGAGAAATATAGCTTTTCACACATGATATTAATTAGGAAGTTTTTACTATTTTGTATGGCCTATGTTCATGTTGTGACCCCATAGCATAATTTTTATCCTATTGAATCTAAAGAAGAAGGGGAGCTAACCTGAATGCAACAACTGCTTATAGAGGTGTACCGGATCATAAAGTTCATACATTCATATGTACACACACACACACACACACAGGCATCTCCATAATGAAATAACTTTAGTGTATTTATGTGGCTCTGTACATGTGTGTGTGTGAAAAATGCTTTCTGATAACATTCTTCACAAATGAGTGTTCTCAGACATACTTTATCTTACAAGTGCTCTTTACTAGCCATCTGCATGAAACAAATGTTATTTACTAACCTTCTGATCTGAAAGTTTTGGCTTGATTTCTCAGTTTATTTCCAGAGCAAGAACCCCCCCACAGTTATGGCCATGGTGATGATAAAGATAGTGCACATGGGCATGGAGTCTGTGTTAGTTCACATGGCCATGGGGATTGACCCCCGATGAACTCAGCATAATAAATTCTGTGTAATGACAAATCTATTATACAGCAAATAGAAATCTTGCTCTCTACTACAGTGAGCTTTTGATGCTGTAAGAGTATACAAAGCCTAGCCCTGTTGCTTAGTTTCAATGTATGAAGTGGTTATTATGACTTTTGTAGTATCTTTAATATAATATTATTCTTTCCTGTTTCATTCTAGAGTCTTCCTGCAAAGAAGCATGGTAAGGTCATTGTGATTGGAGCAGGCATTGCTGGCTTGGCAGCTGCTCAGCAAATGCAACAGTTTGGAATGGAAGTAGTTGTGCTGGAGGCAAGGGTGAGGATGTTGGAAAAGATAAAGGCCCAAGTTCAGCTTTATATGAATATTGCATGGCATTATATGCTGTGAGATTAAATTATAAACAGTTTGTAATAGATTATGTTTATAATTTTTATTTTTCACATGGTATGCATATGGGGAACTGTTTGAGTAAATTCTTAGTTCATCATGACAGCAGCTCTTTATATTATAACTTACCCTTGGTTCAGTTAAACTCTACACAATCTGGATAAGTGGCAGAGGATTTCTTGATCAGCCGATGAGCTGGCAGCACCTCAAGGAGAATTCTGTTTCATGCCTTTTCAGAAAAATTCATTTTGAACCCATTTTTAACTAAGAGATGCATATTCTTTCATATATCTGGATTGTCTCTTTTCATGGTCACAATATTTTCTGTGTTTTATATATTTAAAAAAGTGAACATGCAATTTCTGTATTTGTATGCCTTAATAATTACCACACTCATTTCCTACATGACAGTATTTGTGATTATTAAGTTTTATATTTACTGCAGATTCTTTACAGACCTAAAAATATATTCTTGTCCTGCAATTATATAAGGGCACAAAATTAGTTGTAAGATTTTATAATCACCCACTGGTATTTCCATTAATATGGGTCATCCTATGACAGAGTCTTCTTTACCCTTCTCTGTCCTCCATTGGTGCTATTGTCCACTAAATAATTTGTCAAGAATTTTGTGTATGAGTAGAGTTGATAATAACAAAACCACGTTCTTGCTTGTAGGACCGAGTAGGAGGTCGGATTGCTACATTCCGTAAGGCTAATTACATTGCTGATCTTGGTGCAATGGTGGTCACTGGCCTGGGAGGAAATCCAGTAACTGTTCTCTCCAAACAAATCAATATGGAACTACACAAGATCAGGCAGAAATGTCCTTTGTATGAATCAAATGGAAATACTGTAAGTGAATATAATAATGCTTCCTTCCATTAAAGATATTTCTCAAGGAAGAGTGTAGTACATATCCAGTAAAAGTTTATACTGTGGGTCTGTTGATTTCACACAAAAAGAATCATGATTGGTGGGAGTACTTACTTACTTACTTACTCACTCATGGAGCTGAGCCCTTCTGGAGGAGCTGCCAATTCTGCAGCTACTCAAGAATTTCCCAGCATTTTATGGAACCGAAAGGTTCATTATCGTGTTCACAAGAGCCCCACACTAGTCCCTATCCTGAGCCAGATCTATCCAATCCATACCATTCTATCCTCTCTCTCAAAGATCCATTCTAATATTGTCCACCCACCTACGCCTTGGTCTTCCCTGTGGTCTCTTTCCTTCTGGCCTTCTCACCAATATCCTATACACATTCCTTGTCTCTCCCATTCATGCTACATGACCTGCCCACCTCATCCTCCTTGACTTGATCATTCTAATTATACTTAAGAGTACAAGTTATGAAGCTCCTCATTATGCAGTTTTTTCCAACCTCCTGTCACTTCATCTCTCTTCGGTCCAAATATTCTCCTCAACACTTTGTTCTCAAACACCCTCAGTCTATGTTCGTCCCTTAATGTCAGAGACCAAGTTTCACACCCATACAGAACCACAGGCAAAATTATAGTTTTGTATATTCTAATTTTTATGTTTTTGGACAATAGACGAGAAGACAAAAGGTTCTTGACTGAATGGTAGCAAGCATTACCCGAGTTCAACCTCCTCTTAATTTCCTCCTGAATCAGGTTTCAGTCTGTTTTCCAAGTTTTCCAAAGCTGTGAACCCATTTGAGATTTCAACACGATACTGCTCTTTACCCTCTACCTCATTTAATTTCTTGAGATTGAACCTCTCCATATGAACTCTGTGTGTTGTTTGTTTGCTCACTGCCAGTCTTTCCCTAACCTTTGCCACCACCAGGTATTGGTCAGTATCACAATCTGCTGCCCTGAATGATCGGACACCAAGTATACTTGAGTGCCGTCTACTGTCTATCAAAATATGGTCTATTTGATTGTGTATCTTCCCATCAGGAGATGTCCAAGTAAATTTATGGGTGTTACGATGTGGGAACATTGTACTTTTGACAGTAAGATTTTATGATGTGGCAAAGTTTACAACTCTAACTCCATTATCATTACTAATTTCATGCAAACTCTCATTGATAAGTAATTGTATTCAAATATGTATCACTAAGCTCAAAGTGGATATTTCATCTGAAGCTACAGGGTTAATTTTCCAGGTTTCTGGTTACTCCACTACTGTTTCAGATACTGAAAGTCCTTTTGTATGGTATGTTGTTATCATACATTACATGTTCAGTATAACCACGTTCTAGAATATATGTCTGTATTATGAACTTCCCTTCTATTGAAGAAAGTTGTCTTCTGGGTTTAGGCACCGTGTATTCTTCGTTTTGGCTGACGTTTCGGAGGAACGTAGCGCCTCCATCTTCAGAGCAGTTGAATAGCTGCGGAGAGCAGTAGCTACTGCTACTGTCATCGCCGTGAAAACCTCAAAACTTACAAAATTCCCTTCTATTGTTTCTTCAGTTATGCACCACCTTTGTTACCTTCTCTTAATTTTATATTACATTCCCTATTATGCTTTATTTATTTCTATTTTTAATATCAGTAGAAATTGATTTATAATACAGATGACATATGGTGCAGGTTCCAAAGGATAAAGATGAAATGGTGGAGAGAGAATTCAACCGTCTCTTAGAGGCAACAAGTTATTTGTCACATCAGCTGGACTTCAATTATGCTGGTGGTAAACCTGTCTCACTTGGACAAGCTTTGGAATGGGTCATCAAGTAAGTAACCCGATATTGAGTGTCTGTTTACCATATCAGTACAAAGAGACACATCATTGCTGTTGTCATCACTGCATATGGTGACTGTCATCTTGAAATTAAATACAAGATTATTTTCTTAGATATCTTATTCTCATTAGCTGCAGCAGTCAGTGGATGACAACTGCTAATCGGAAGGAAAATACTGGATAGCCTTGTTTTGTGTTTTATTTAGTGCTGTCAGTATCTGGATTATATAGCACTGAATGGTGGGGTTATTGATGATAATGAATTGGAAAGGATTTGGAAGGAAGCTGTATTGATGCATAGTAAAGCCTGGTTTTTTTTAAGGTTACAAATGGATTCTTCACTATATCCCATAAACTGTTCAACAGATTTGAAATTTGATATGGAAGACTTTTACCACAAGTAGCAGAGGAATCTTGATTTTCAGCCGTATTAATCAATGATAAAGTCTGGGTTTGTGTAAGGAATAGATTTACTTCGTAATGTATGCCATAAATAAATAGTGTCGAGGTCAAGAATATGTGGCTCTATACATCCACTACCCCTTACTCCTTCATGGCATAGTGCTTAATTAGTTAATCATAGGAATAACTAACTTTTATGTCTGCCATAAACAATTTCATAGATACTGTTGAAATTGGTGTGAGAGACTTCCACCAAACGTTGTTGGGTAGTGCCAGTTTTCAGCCATATTGATCCACAACAAAGATAGTCTGTATGAAGCCATAAATGGATATTTCCACATATCCCAAAAGGTGTTTCACAGGCTTCATTGAAATGTGTTTTGAAAGACTTCCATAAAAAATTGTCAAGTTTTTCTGAAGTACAGCGTGCTGATACATAGTAAACCCTAGTTTGCTTAAGGCCATAAATAGTGTAGACCATGTGTCCCAAAAATCTTTCCATAGATTTTGTTGAAATTTATATGGGAGGCTTTCACTAATTTGTATTTTGTTATTCCCTTTTTTAAGCAAGCTTAAACCACAAAGAATATTTCTGGTAGTTTTGTGTAATACATCATGGTGTATACCCTTTCCACTGATGTTAGTTTGTATCTTTTGCTGGCTCCACCATATGGATTGAAAGATTTGAGCAGAAGTAGGCATCATAAGAACTTCTTGTTGTAATTAATAGTTCTCAAATCCAACTCATTGTTTGATTTTGCAGATTACAAGAGAAAAATGTTAAAGAAAAACAGGTACAACATTGGAAAGCTGTGATAGCTCTTCAAGAAAGATTAAAAACTAATCAACACAGAGTAAGTATTGGTGTGTGATAATGTTGGTACTTCTGGTTCCATAATTGCAGGCTTGTCATTTTCTTGGTGAGGGTAATTAACCACAAAACTGTCACTGTTATTTTATGTACAGCAGGCCAGTGTTGTAAAGAATGCAGACATATTTGTACTCAGCAGTGTTGCCATATATATCAAATTTCACAGATATAGGCATTTGTTACTGCACATCTTAGAACACCCATATCTGCTGAATGGCTGGGAATAGGTCCAGTGTTGTAAAACATTACTTAATTGATGTTACCTGCCAAATCACATCCCAAAGTATGGCAGACTGGTTATAAAGCACCGTGTGATGATAATACCAGTAATGCTGATGATAGCATTCAGCATCCATGGGTCTGATGCAGTTTGTATACAACAGGTCTAAAGAAATAGGTATTTAGGATGTGATATGCATTTCCTTGGTTCAGGGTAGGGTCCAGAATGTGACATAGTATCAACGTTTCCATAAAGGATGGAAAAGTTTTTTACCAGCTAAATGATTATCAGGTTCTCAGGAAGGACTATGCTGTATGGAATTAGTAAAACAAGTAAGAGTAACAATAGCAGCCTCTGTAGTCTAGGGGTAACGTTCCCACCTCATGACTCAAGGTATGTGGGTTCAAACCCGGCGGAGGTCGTGGAATTTTTAAGGGTGGAAAAATTCAGGGAACAAGTCCTCTGGGAGGGACTTTAAGCCGTGGGTCCCGTGTCGTTGATTTACGGCATGTAAAAGAACCTCATGCCTCTAGGAAGCCTCTGAGCTAAATTAGGCCAAAAGTTTCCCGCCCAAATAGTTTCCAATGCCTCCGATAGATGGGGAAGAATTAGATACCACTGCCAGAGGAGGGACGACCTCACTGACAGAAAGGGACTAATTATTAGATACCACTGCCAAGTAGAGGGTAGAAACCTTGCTGGCAGAAAGGGGCTAAAGTATTAGGTACCACTGCCGGAGGAGGGACTAACTCGCTGACAGAAAGGGACTAACTATTGGATACCACTGCCAAGTAGAGGGTAGAAACCTCGCTGGCAGAAAGGGACTGATAGCGAGCACCAGTATAGGTAGGGGATGGAGACGGTAGAAATTAAAAAAGGGGGATGTACAATAGACTATCAGTCACCATGCATGGGGAAACCCACCCCCTCAATACTGAATCACTGAAGAGTAACAATGATAATTTTGATGATGATGATGATGATGATGATATCAGTAACGAATAATGACACCATCAAAGAATAAATTTGCAACTTGTTATGTGTATAACAGTATTATAAGCAAAAATAAATTTTTGAGTGCCAAGTGATCACAAAATCAACTTCCTTGCTGACTGAACAGTCAGTGAGCTGCTGGTGTTCTAATTTCTACATACTTTTCCCACATGTAAATTGGATAGATTTGTTGATAAAGTGAAGAACACAACAGTAACAACAGCTAAACACAATTATATTTCCTTCTCTCTCACAGTACAATGCTGATTGCTTCTATGTTAATATACATAGGCAAGTAAAATGAAAACCTTAAATATTTTTTAGTATTATTTATTGTGCACTAGTGGTACAAAGCTGGGAAATCACTTGGGGCAAGGTCTGGTGAGTATGCTGGATGAGGAAGACATTCAAAGTGCAGGTCATTGATTGTCACAACTGTTGTACGGGCAGTATGGGGCCTTGCATTGTCATGTTGCAAAAGGATACCTGTGGACAGCAATCCACATCGCTTTGATTTAATTGCAGGCCGAAGATGATTTTTTAGGAGATTTGAGTATGATGCACTGGTGACAGTGGTTCCTCTAGGTGTGTAGTGCTCCAAGATGACGCTTTTTTGTCCCAAAAGAGAGACAGCATAATCTTCCCTGCTGATGGTTGTGTTCGAAACTTCTTTGGTATTGGAGATGAGGAATGGCGCCATTCCTTGTTCGCTCTCTTCGTTTACGGTTGGTGGAAGTGAACCCAGGTTTCATCCCCAGTAACGATTCCCTCAAGGAAGTCAACACCTTCTTGTTCAAAGTGCCGCAGAAGTTCTTCACACGCATCAATACGTTGGTCTTTCAGTTCAGGAGTCAGCTGCTGTGGCACCCATCTTGCAGACACTTTGTGAAACTGGAGTACATCATGCACAATGTGGTGTGCTGAACCATGACTAATGTTTAAACTTGCTGCAATTTCATTCAGTGTCACTTGGCGGTTTTCCCTCACTATGGCTTCAACTGCTGCAGTGTTCTCTGGAGTCACAACTCGATGTGCCTGACCGAGACGAGGAACATCTTCCACTGAAGTCAGCATTTGCAAACTTCCTACTGCATTTGTACATGTGCTGCTGTGACAGACATGCATCACCATACTGAAACTTCATTCTTCGATAAATTTCAATAGGTTTCACACCTTCACTACACAAAAACTGAATAACAGAATGCTGTTCTTCCCTGGTGCAAGTCTCAAGGGGGGCAGCCATCTTATACTGGTGCTGTGATGGTGTTCGTGCATCTGCACTATGCTGCAACCTACAGGCCATCCTGCATGCTGTTTGTAGCACGCTTACCAACTTAGAGGATATTGGCACGAAATTTCGAATTGTTGTTACAAATTTAAGGTTTTCATTTCTCACCCTCATACTTAAGTTCTTTAAAATGAAGATTTTTTTTTTCTACAATATAAAATACTTTTGTCTGCCCAGTTTTTGCCTCCTGTCCACTCTCTCTGGACTGGTTGCTAGGAGACCTGATATAGTACATAATGCTGAAAGTGATCAGTATGTGATAAAATTTTTTTATCATGTGTTATCAAAATTTTAAAGACCAGACATGGTGTATGTTGTCACATACTTTGAATTTTAAAAACTGAATTTAATGCTAAGAATAATTCATTTGTTAGTGACTTGCAGTTCAATAACTTTTGTGCGTAAGTTAAGAGATAAAAGTGTTCATTATTGTCTACATTGTTTTAAGTTCATTAAAGGTTATGTAGAAGATTGATCTAATGTACATGTAGGAGCAAGCAATAACTAAGGCTTTATTATGTGCGTATTACATATTTTATTATGTCAATGCATGGTTTATTTTGTAAATAATTTTCCTGGGAAGTAAAGCATGGCCGGCGTATAAGGCTGACAACCTTACCGCCATCTGTGAGCCAATTGTCTAGATAATGTGGGACCCTTAACGTCTCACATGGGCCTTCACGGCCTGGTACAGGGATAGCTTCACTTTTACTTTTTACAGTTTATTTTGAGGAAATACAAGGTATTGGATGGGTACTTCTGAGTTTATGTTTGTTTGTTTTCCAGTTTGAATTGAATAAGATGCTCAATGTAATAAGCACTAACCAGTGATATTGTGGTAAGAATCTATTGGTCTTTTTTTTTCCTTCAGATGTTAGCCCTGCGAGAGAAGATTGATGAGCTGAATAAACAATATAAGGAACAGTGTGAGAGCAAAGGTCCAAGAGACATTACTCAAGAGTTTGTTTTACGTTCAAAACTAAGGGATCTTAATAACTCCTGCCGTGTAAGTGTGTTTTACAGGGTGATCATAAAGTCATGCAAATGACAAGCAAGTGTGTTGTTTTAAGCATCTGTGTGCATATAAAAGTAATAAAACTTCCAGTACATCAGTTTAAAAGAAGTGTTGAACCCTCCTCCGTTGACCTTAAAGCATACTTGGATCCCACTGCAGTAGGAAGAATAAAGAGACTAAAACAGTAATGTATTGTGTGATAACTTACCTCACTTGTGTGATTTTACAGTTACACTGTATGAGGATTGCTAGGCTGTCGATTCAGCCATTATGTTTTGCTGTTAGTTGTTTGTTAAGGATTCATAAGAAACTTGCTCTCACTCTGGATCAGCAAATTTAAAGCTGTGCTGAGCAGTATAGTAGTGACAAATTTTTTGTCAGTGCGACACATGTTCAAATTTTCTGTTAAGATTTCCTGGCAAACTCCATATTTAATCCAAACGGTGTCTGCGAGCTCATGGATTGTTTGGCAGTGGTCTTTGTGGTTGAGTTCTTGAATGTTTTCAATATTTTCTATTGTTTTGCTGGTGTATGGTCATCCTGAACGTTTGACATTTTCAACTGACGCTCATCCAGCCTTGAAATGTGATTGTCATTCAAAAACCACTGTCCAGCTTAAAAAATGTTCCCCAAAAGCCTCATGAAGCATTTCAAGGGTTTCGGTAGTGGATTTACCGAGCTTTCCTCAAAACTTGATGCAAACACATTGCTTGGTTTTGCCATCCATCTCAGACAAAATGAAACACGAAGTCAAAAAAGCAGCGTGTGCTCACAGCGCAGTGTCATGTGTCAGACTGATGTAATAGGTTTGCAGAAGTTTGACTTTGTCCTCCCCTCTCATCTTCTTTCACTGAGGCAGTTGGCAGCAACAGTCCAGGAACTTTCTGATACACCTTGGATATACCCTGATCAGTTATTTTGAAATTGTTATGTACTTAGCATTAAGGATAGTATTTCCACATTATTCAGTGCTGTTTAGCTTATGTAGTTACATAGTGTCTAGGAACCAATCCTATCTGCTGTGTCACCTAAAAAGATTCCTATGTAAGATCTTTAGTGCCGACATGTTGCTGTAACTGTTCAGTTTTTCTAATGCAGGTGCAGGCCCCATTCCCTATTCATGCTGGATAATGGGGAGTTTGCTGCTTATAACATCAAATGATTGGTTAAAAGTGAACAGTGAATTGTGATAGATGTGGAGGGAAATGGTTATGGCCTAATTTATAAGGTACTGTCCGGGCATTTGCTTAGAGGGACTGATTTAAGACCGCAAAAAACGTTGGTCAGAATAGTCTGTGTTCTAGCTGAGATTTAAAGAAACCATTGCCTGAATACAAGTCAGAAGTGCCACTGTATGATCCCACTTGCTCAGTGAGACTTTATCAGAAGCTGTACATTGAGGGTAAATTTGTCCTGTGACATGAAAGTGTATGAGATGAATGGATAAGGAGCTCCACACTTCTTAATCTCATCAGTAGATGGATGTGCTGGTCAGCTTCAAATTTTGGATGTAACTGGTCCTGGCCAGCTTACTGTTCAGGTCACAACCCATGTAGTTTTTTCTTGTTGGACTTTCATATGCTTACATTTATGGAGAATTCAAGAACTGAAGCAAGAAATTTCAGCAACCAAGTTTAATGTCAATGAACACACTGGGGTAGTACAAAATTTCCAAAGATGATTACAAATAGTTTTGGATGCTAACGTTACACATACTAAGTATATTTTCTCTTTGACTCTGACTCTCCTGAGGCTGCTGTGTTCAGTAACATCAAAGTTAAAGTAAAAGTAAAGTAAAGCTATCCCTGTAACAGGCCATGAAGGCCTATAGTGTTGTGAGACGATGAGGGTCCCACATTATCTAGACAATCGGCTCAAAGATGGCGGTAAGGTTGTCAGCCTTATGTGCCGGCCGCGCTTTACTCCCCAGGAAAATTATTTATTTAATTCCTGGTACTCATTTCTGTTAGAGGCTGAGTGAACCCCAGGGCCATAGTGCAGCCAGAAGGATTACAATGAAAATTGTCATGTATTTCAGTAAACATATGCAATTAAACTGGAGCATCCATTTGGGGAAAACTACATTAAATTTATGTGTACTTTTCATTTAGGTAGTGATAGAAACCGTTATAGTTGAGTCTGTGTGTTTAATAGAAACATTTGAAAGCAAGGAGACATTGTAAGCTCTTTCCAGAACATTTTTTATGTAGTTCAGTGTTTAAAAGATATAAAATATAATGGTCATTTGGTAATGCAAGTAGATTATTATTCATTTTCTGCTATAGGAATGGGATCAGTTGTCAGAACAACAGAGAGAAATCGAAGATAAACTACAAGAATTGGAAGCATCACCACCAAGGTTTGTATTTGTATAAACTAATGGAATATTGAAGATTAATCTATATCAGTAATGCTTGAATATGTTAGGTGTTTAATGTGTAATTATAAATGCAAAGACTGTTTAAAAAAATATTTTAAAGAATATTATATTTCCAGTGCATTTGTCAAGTCCTCGTTGAAGAGAAAACGACTTATTAGGACAGCAGAATTACTATACGCTAAATTTTATATTAATGGCACATTAAATGGCTGCTTTGTCCTGACGTCTTGCTTAGATTATTGTTTGATCATGAAGATGTAGGCGACATGTCCTCTGAAACATTAGGAGACTTTCAACAGGCTACATGGTTTTATATCCCATGAGATAGAACTTTTATGTCAGTATGTTCTGGTAAATGTCTACTACTGATTTTTTCCCCACTCTTTATATTTGTATTGCTTGATGAACTGCCAATTCACTTCTTTTTAAGTGTCTGAACTTCCTTGCATTCATTTGTTCTAATGTAAATTTAAATATTGCATACCCTTCTCATTTTCTCTTAGTGATGTATATCTGTCATCACGGGATCGCCAGATTTTGGACTGGCATTTTGCAAATCTGGAATTTGCTAATGCTACACCCCTCACCAATCTTTCTTTGAAGCACTGGGACCAGGATGACGACTTTGAGTTTACTGGAAGTCATCTGACAGGCAAGATAAATTATACAGACATTTCTGCTTATGTGTGCTTGCTTATGCCTTCTTACATTGTATGTTTTCGTGTGAAATATGAAGATACTGGTTGCTGTGAGAATGAGATGCCTGTTGTATACACCAAGGTACTATATTGTGTGCAGTAAACATCACATGTGGCGCACATGATGGTAAAACTGTTAATTGTTTAAGAATGACCCATGGCCAGAAAGGGGGTGGAGCATGTTGTTTGGAAATACTGTTACTGATATCAAATAGCACTTCTGATATAAGCTGTTAATTGACCAAGTGCCGTAAATTGTTTTAAAAGACTGAAACCTATCAATTTTTTTATATAAAAACTGTGCATTTTGAAAGGAACTTGCATATATTTAGAATTTGAAGCATCAAATCTGCATTTTGAAGTTTACAAATGTGACTGCATTATTTGGCAGCTCATTGACTTTGCTTAGTGGGCCGTGGAGTCCAGCTGGGTCCACTTGCCATAGTGGTCACTGATTGGCATATTGTACCTGCCCCGGGTCATTATGATGGTGGAGAATTTGGTGGAATGAAGATTGGCAGGGGAAATCGAAGTACTTGGAGGAAACCTGCCCCAGCGCTACTTTGTCCACCACAAATCCCACTTGACCAGACCTGGGATCGAACCCAGTGTTCCGCGGTGGGAAGCCAGCGATTAGCCGCTTGAGCTATGGCACGGCCATAACTCATTGACTTAATTACACACAAGCACATACATGCATTTGCCGACTGTGAGACTATAAAAGAAATGAGTGCCAGCCAAGAACAGATGTTTTCCCTCATCTCCCGGATAGTGGCCAACCAGAGAAAAGCGGGCGCAAAAATACATGAAGTAAGAGAAGTAATCCACTCCATCCGGTCCGAGTTGAAGGATGGCCGAAAAAAGATGATCGCCTGGCAAGGAAAGATGGAGGCAGGTCTGGAATGGGAAGAGCAAACCGCAGTGGACATGGAACCTGAGGCGTCACAACGAGAGGTCCCTAAGGAAGAAGCCGCAGTAATGCCTGTCGGAGGACTGAGGAAGCGGCGTAGGGACCGAAATCCGGATGTAGGGCGCCGAGGAATGTCGAAGGAACGGGCCCAGGGCAAGGATGGGTGGGTGCCAGAAGAAATTGGCCTTCGCCCTCAGAGGGATGACCTGCTGTGCGAAAGTGGCACGGCGCAAGGAAATCATCATCGGGAAAAATCGGACCAGGAACATGGTACGAGGAACCTTGAAACGACGGACGTTCAGGAGGAGGAAGCGTCAGCCGAAACAGGAACGCAAAAATGGGATGAGGAACAGAGGCCTGAGACAGCGGCTACGAAGCAAGAGGGAATTCAACAAGACCCTGGGAGATCGGGAAACGAGAAGGAGAGATTTCCAACAGGTTACAGACAGTAACGAGTGGACACTGTGGAGAAGGGGGGAAGATAGCCATAAGTGGAGTTTTCCATGTGTTCAGTGACACTTGGAGCGTGTTCCTGTGTAGTATGCTTTCTGCACGAGTGATAAACAGTTTTTAAGAGGGAAGAGTTATGTGTTCCGGGCCATAACTCCGTGTGGAACATGTTGCCTCCATCTTCAGGGTCGAAGAAGAAGCCGTGAAAGAAACTAACTTGCCGCCTGCTTTCACGCTTTTTTCTTATTTCGCTCATTCTTCGACCCTGGATATGGCGCCGCCATTTTCGTTAGAAACGCCGGTTGACTTTCAACGGACTACATGGCATTATGTCCCAGAAGGTAGAACTCATAACCACCGCAACGAGAAACTCAAACCCTACATAATTTTAAGCGGGTTTGCTTTACGAACTGCTCTGCGGTAGAGAGCCCTATGTCACAGCACTACACGGTTTCAATTCATATTTTTCCGCAGAAAGATGAGTTTGAAACCTAATTAGTCAGGATTGAAAGTGGAGCAAAAGGGCTTGAGCTTTAAGAGAAAATTGGAATGACCGTGGAATTAGACGGACATGGCGGAATCTAGTTGATTGCTCATGGTGCTAACAGCTCCTAGTTTTTACGTTTTGGTTGCTTCAGGGAAATATAATGAGGAGAATCAGTTTAGGGGGAGGATTTTAATGAACACATGCAACGGCACCCATATAAAAAACTTGTTTGTATAACTTGCTCAGGATTGTTATTTCTTTTGGGACGAACTTGGATTATAGGTTGGTTTATCGAAAAGGTGGGCTCGGACTAAGAAGTTCTTGTTCAAAGGCTTGACATGCAAACTGTAATGGGCATGCGTAGTTTCTTCCAAGTACAGTCAGCAGCTGAAGGCAACTGGATACCGATTACTACGACCAGTCGTTTCAGATATGCGTGATATGTAAAAAGTTGGCTTTGCGTTAAATAATTTAGTATTTATGTGTTCTTTTAAGGTTTATGTGTACTAGTTCTTGATTTTTACGTCAGGGAACAAATTTAATACTGTAACGTGGACGCCCAAAGCCTTTGTTGGCAACGGCTCGATAAATGCGCTCCCGTTAATACGCAGCAATGGAAAGTGTGTTCGCTGCGGGCTATGCTACACGTAGTTGCTAGATGACGCAATACTGCTGACACCGGAGGAGAGTGTTTTCTGTGTGGTCCGCACTGCGACTGTTGCTATGCAACGCCTCGGTAAACAAAGTTCAGCAATAGAGAGACTGTTTTTTGTGCGGTATGTGCTGCGGCTGTATAACGAGAGCTGTGAGCCGTAAGCTCAGAGTGACCGTGACAGTCAGTTGTAAGCTGGAAGAGCGATTTGAAACCAGGAGTACAGGATGTCGGCCTATGAAGATTTTGTGTGTGAATTAGAAGACTTTATGTGTGCAGTAGTACAGTGATATTGGGAGTGTTTCATCTAGTGGGACAGTGCTAGTTTCTTTGTTGAGATCCGTTGCCAGGAGATGGCTAGTGAAGACTGGGAACCATAGTGCGTGTGAAGCGGTGAAGTGGGAAGTTTGTAAATCAGCGATAGCGCTGTATTACGTATATTAAATCTGATTAACAGAGACTAACCAAAGTGCTAATAAATCCAATCATTTGAATCAGAACCTGTCATTTTCGTCGCTTGTACCACCCTACACGTGCCGATATATTTAGAACACAAATTCAATTCGAAGAACAGATTGTAAAAATTCTTCATCATCACGGATTATGAAGAATTGATCTTAATTACCTGTTCTTGGAGCTTCAAGTGCAATAGAACTTTCCGTGTGTTCTTTGGGACCATAAGATCTGTTTATTTTGTGTTCCTGTTTTGGTATTTTGTCTTCAACCAGTAAATGTGTTGCAGTATGTCCATTTGGAACTTTACTTTAATTGCCTGTCCCTAAAGCCTCCAGGCACAGTTGGCCTTTGGGCTCTTGGGATCTCCTTATTCTAGTGCCTCCTTTGTTATTCCGTTTATCGTCATTGTGCAGGCTATTGTTTCTACACTCTTCGGTTCCACAATTTTAGGCTTAATATTTGGGCTTTGTAATTTTTCAGTATTTCTTTGATGATCTAACCTTGTATTTAGCCCTCCTCCGCAGAGGCCTTAGAGATCTTATACATGTTGATTCTCGCCTTTCTACGCCCCTGTACTTCAATAATACAGTGCGTACAATCAAGTGCGCGCCGCGGCGGCGCGCACTTGATTGTACGCACTGTATAAACCCCAAAACCACTTTATACTGTTACAGGAACTTCTGTCAGTTGCAGGAAATATCTTGGGCTTTTGAGTAATGCCGTCATCTGTTGGAAGACGTACGATCATGCTTGCAGAAGGAAAATGACCTTATCCGGAAAGAATGTATGAATTAGTTACATGAATAATGCCTATATAAGCGGTAGCTTCATCATATTTCTTCTTTTTTTTTCTGGCAATCGTAAATATGTCGTTTTTATAGGAACAGTTTTCTGACTTCCCTTATGTATTAAACCAACAGAAATAACTACACCGATTTTAAATTAGTAATTGTGATGTTAATGTTTTCTTCATGTATAACCATTATATGAAGACTGAATTTCCTTAAGTGTAGACCTTTACACGTACTATAAAGACAAAAAAAAAAGGCAAAGTTATCCCTGTAACAGGCCTTGGAGGCCCTGTGAGGCGTCGAGGTTCCCACATTTTCTAGACAATCGGTTCACAGATGGTGTTGAGGTTGTGAGCCTTACGCGCCCCCAGGAAGTAAAAAAGTAAAGCTATCCCTGTACAAGGCCATGACGGCCGATAGGGTTGTGAGACGCTGAGGGTCCCACACTATCTAGACAGTCGGCTCAAAGATGGCGGTAAGGTTGTCAGCCTTACGTGCCGGCCGCGCTTTACTCCCCAGGAAAATTATTTAATTAATTCGTGGTACTCATTTCTGTTAGAGGCTGAGTAAATCCCAGGGCCTAGAGCGGCTGGAAGGATTAGGTAAACTGAATAAAATCCAATGACCTCATCGGGACTTGAACCCGCGACCTTCCGGCTTGTAGCCTAGCCCCTCAACCAACTACGCTACCTATTAATTTCTCTTAGAGGCTGAGTCGACCCCAGGGCCACAGTGCGGCTGGAAGGAACGCCACCGCGTTCACCGTCGAACGTACCATGAAAAGGGGAATTTGAGAAAGAGGTTTGTGATTTCACATTTCAGTGTTGTCACATGTAGTGGCCATAATTGAATACAGTTACCTTGCTTTGATTCCTTCGCCGACTTAGGGCGGCCGCACACCAACTGCGTCAAGACATGTATCAAGACATGAGACAAAGGACGCAGTCTTGCTTCATTCGTGATTCGTCTGCATCATGACTCAGACCGGTGTGCGGCGGTTTTCATAATCTTATTCGTTTCAGCTGTGCTCTTTTCTTTGCGTAATGTCGCAGACATCGTGTCTTGACTGTTACATGTCTTGACACATGCTGGTGTGCGGCCTACCTCAGAGAACTGTGTCTGCGAACGCCTGTGTGTTTCAGTGAAACGTTTGTCGGGGATTAGAAACCTGATTTTAATGCTGATGCATTTGGGAAACAATGTTGCCTATTAAAGACTGTACTTTGGGAAACGTATTCTCCCAGTATCATCTGTCTTCCTTGTGTTGCTTTCAATTAATTAGGCCTACCCATTCCGCTAAGCAGCGTGTCGAGATGTCTAATCAGGAGATGCCAGGCACTTCCAGAAAGAATGTTGATCCTTATGCAGCGTCCAAACAAACAAAAAATATTGAAAGAAAGAGAACGAGTACAGAAGTGGGCCTTGATTGGTGAAATTTTGGAGAATTAAAAAATTACAGGAGAATGTGGCAGCTGCATGGCTGCAGCCTCACGAAAGCAGGAAAATCATGTGGGAAATTGTATGTGGCGCGTGGAAACATATCCGTAGCATACAGAGAATTAATTTAATTTTATACATGTTCTAGAACGGTGTTCTTAACCTCTGTGAGACCGCAGCCCCGTAAATTCTTTTTTTACAAGACGAGGGCTCGGTATAATTGATGCCGGGGCCCGGCTGTTGAGAAACGCTCTCCTACCATCACCTCGTTATCGTCATCTTCAGCTTTGCCGAAACAGCCCCTTTTTCTTTATGAGCCATAGTCTTCGTTAGAAGATTCTGCCAGATTTTTCTTGAATCGGACCATAAGATTTTCGCTTCTTTGGTTTTTGCAACAGTATTTTTTTTTTACAGAGCAAGGTCGCCAGCCTTGCGTCCAACTCCCAACCTGGAGGACCAGTTCCTGTATTTGTGTCCTCCAGTGACAGGGTGGCCCAGTTATAACCCCAGGCACCGAATTCTCGCTCGCAGGGTTCTGCCGAAGGTATTATAACCCGCATTCACACTGGACGTTTCAAGTCCAATATCGCGCAGAATTTTGCCTTCTTAGCGTAGGCCAATGTTTTTTTTTTTTTTTTCGCTTAGTGGAGGGTGCAGTCCAGCTGGGTCTACTCGGCACGGCGGCCACTGATTGGCCGCTGATTTGATGAAGAATTCGGTGGAATGAAGATTAGCAAGGGAAACCGAAGTATTCGGAGAAATCTCGCCCCAGCGCTACTTTGTCCACCACAAATCCCACTTGACCAGACCCGGGATCGAACCCGGGCCGCTGCCTGTCTGCCCATCTGTCTTTGTATCCGTCCTTGTCTGCCCATCTGTCTGTGTATTCATCCGTGTCTGTTCATCTGTCTGTGTGTCCGTCCGTGTCTGTTCATCTGTTTGTGTGTCCGTCCGTTTCTGCCCATCTGTCTGTCTATTCATCCGTGTCTGTTCATCTGTCTGTGTATCCCTCCGTGTCTGTCCATCTATCTGTGTATCCGTCCTTGTCTGCCCATCTGTCTGTGTATCTGTCCGTGTCTGTCCATCTATCTTTGTATCTGTCCGTGTCTGTCCATCTATCTGTGTATCCGTCATTGTCTGCCCATCTGTCTGTGTATCCGTCCTTGTCTCTCTATCTCTGTATTTGTCCGCCCAGCTTTGTATCCATCTGTGTCTGTCCATCTGTCTTTATATCCGTCCTTGTCTGCCCATCTGTCTGTGTATTCATCTGTGTCTGTTCATCTGTCTGTGTATCCGTCCGTGTCTATCTATCTCTGTATCCGTCTGTTTGTCCATCTAGTTGTGTATCCATCCGTGTCTGTTCATCTATCTGTGTATCCATCCCTGTATGTCCATCTATCTGTATCCGTCTGTGTCTGCCCATCTGTCTTTGTTTCTGTCCGTGTCTGTCCATCCGTTTATGTATTCCTTCTAATTTTTTAGGCTTATGAGATCGCCTTGCTCGCTGTGTATTCCTCCCTATCGTTGCTATTTTGCTCCCGCCCCCTTTTTTTAGTTTTCTATGCGGTCCGTGTCGTATCAAAGGAGAGTAGACGGTTAGTTCTTTGCAGACCTTCTTGTTTACAAGTGCATTCTGTAAGAAACTGGGTAGCCACTACGGTTACTGTTTCGTCTGAAATGCACAATGAAGTCAACAAGATGGTATCGTAGCTGTTAATTAAGACCAAGGATGCATATCAAGACATTACACTAATTAATTGAAGTTAGTTTAAATAACATGTTTAAGACTGGAATCTGGATTGTATCCAGTAGCCTATATTCGCATTGCGTTTTGTAGTAGTTGAGTTGTTTCCTTAAGTTACTACATTGTCTTCCCCTAACCACACCAAAAGGAAGACAACTAGCACAACACACGTTAAATCGTGTCCTTCGTTTGTTTTCTAGTATGTAGTAAGACTTAAATTGTAGGATTTCTGGACATGGTGCTTTTGTAGTACAGTATTTTGAAGCACAAATACAGAACGGCACAAAAGTTAGTTCACCTAAAGCATTCTGTCGTATTTATGGGAATGTTCAGATTTAAACTTGCCATTCATTCTGTGAATCGGTATTACAGCGTTGTGAGCTGTGCATTGAACACGGAGGATCTCATTTTCAATAAATTTTTTGTAGACTGGTTAAGTAATAAAGACATTTCTAATGCATTTTAGTGAATATTTTATTAACCAGTTAACTGACTTTAAAGCCACATGTGTAGGCCTTCCTTCATAATATCATTACTTAAAAATGAAACATGAGAACAAGGTGTTGAGGAGAATATTTGGACCGCAGAGAGATGAAGTGCGGGATCGAATCCCGATAAGGTGGATTTTTCAATTTACCTCATCCTTCCAGCCGCACTATGGCCCTGGGGTCGACTCAGCCTCTATCAGAAGTGAGTACCAGGAATATTCCTCAGGGTGAAGGGCGGCCGGCGCATAGGAGTGACGACCTTGCCGCTATCTGTGAGCCCGATTGTTTAGAAAATGTGGGAGCCTCTACGTCTCACAACCCTATGGGCCTTCACGGCCTGTTACAGGGATAGCTTTACTTTTATATGTGTTTATAATTTAGTAATTTATATTATGTCATCGAGATGGGAATTGTTCTCGTGTTGTCTAATTAGTTTTGTGTTGTGCTGAAATTGTGTTTATAAACGAGTCTCAAATAAGCTTATCAGTTGCAGAGGGTGGCGTTGGGAATCTTGTATATTGCATCGTGTATAACTGAGCTTACGTCATATTCGGTTCTTAGTCTGCTCATGTTTATCAGATGTAGAGTGAACGCTTAGCATTACCCCTTCCCATTAAAGGAAAGTCAGTCATCACCCCACGATTTGTTGTGAAATTAAGAGTAAGAGGCATTCTTGATGTATTCGTAGATCTGAAACAAGGAACACGGCGTTGCGGTACTTCGTTTTCTTTCCACCAATACCAAATAAGGCTTTCTTATTCCCTCGTATGATTTATGTGCAAGCCGCAGAGAATGTAGCGTTGGCGCCTATCCTAGTTCGTGTTTTACCCACTTACTCGTATTCAGATTTCGAACGCTCGTGACGTAACCGTAGAGCTTTGTCAGCGTCCGAAATTATGAAGAGAATGTAAGGCAGAATAAACCCTACCTCTCTTAATTAGTTTTTGTGTCATGTGCGTTTTTTTGATGCGGAATTTGGTGTTTCTCACTAGGTACTAGCTTAAGAAGTTTTTTTTCCTTCAAGTTCAGTTATCTTGAGTTTGTCACTTTGTGGGCTGTAGTCAGACGGGGTTTCCGTAGCCTTTGAAATACTGGTCCGTTTGTGCTGCATGGTAATAGAACCTATAAGTTTGAATGACCCAAAAGATTTCACTCAGCACTTTTAACTGGGAGTGACAACTGCTCAAATTGATATTACTGTTATTATTATGGGAGCCAGGGTAGCGTAGTCGGTATAGCGAGTGGCTACGGGCTGGACGACAGAGGACTCTTGAGTTCGAGTCCCGGTAAGATCAAGACTTTTCTCCATGTCGTCCAGACCGGATGTGGGGTCCACTCAACCTCCTATCCAATGGGTACCGGAGGCTCTTTCCCCTGGGGTAAAGCGACCGGGGCGTGAAGCTGACCACTCACCTCTAACTAGTGCCGAGGTCAAGAAAATGTGGATCTAATCATTCACTCCCCCATACGCCTTCATGGCGTAATGCTTAATTAGTTAAACAGGGATAACGTTACCTTTTTACTGTTATTATTTACCATCAACTTTTTACATATTGGTATTATTTATTTGGATACTAGGCCTCATTATTATTATTACTTGTAAGTGATAACTTTGATTTTTGTTGTTATTGTTATTTTATTGTCATAATTACTCAGATGTTATAAAATGCCTTGGCTTTGTGCGTGTGTTTCTTTCTTTCAGGCGTGCTCATATTGTGATTGGTCCTGGGGCTGTTGAGTTAGCAGGAAAATAAATAAGAATTGAATATTAATAATAATAATGATGATAATAATAATTATTATTATTATTATTATTATTATTAATTTATCCTCGTTCTGCATCTGATACGCGGATATCTATATATACATAGACACATATATGTCTATATGTACAGTATGTATTTATGCAACATGTCTGTGTTGTTTTCTTCAGTTCTTATTGGTTTGTGCTGATTGTGTAACTGGGTCATTTGGCTGTTGAGTTGACTCCTGAAACTGGAGACTAACTGAAATGAATTATTGTTGTCGCTGTTGACTGTAGTCACAATATTTTACTATATTGGGTCTCATAATTTTGCTTAAAAATACATGATGTTACAAGACTTGTCTGCTGGGTATAGTTTCATGTCGAAATGGTTTCTGAGGAACTAGACACCATGCCGGCCATGCCCGATGATGCCGTGTTCTACAATGGGAATGTACATATATGTCCGTAATGCACGATGGTAGACACATATTTTCGTCTTCTACATCATACAATATTACGGTTCGTGAATAGAATGTTGAGTAGAGCAATTGTGTCCGATGCTACGGCGCTGTGACAGAGGGTCTGTCGGAAGGCTCTTATTGTCGGAGGAGGTTTTGTATAGTTACACAACTGCAGGAACGACCACAGTATAGGATCCGGAAGTGGGGTTGCTTGTCGGGTCATACGTTTGACACTGGACTCCTATAGAATGAATTAGGTTTTGAAACGCTTATCCAGCAATAGTACGAAAAGGAAATTAAGTGATTGTGTGGTGTATCCTTTCATAATGCCATTTCTTATACTATAACTGTAGAGTCTGCGGGGGATTGCGTTTGTTGTCGTCATTCTGAAACTTATGAGAACAGAGGTTTAGAAAGCGCCCAGAATTGCTCATTGAATTCCCCTCAAAAATCAGATCCTGCACGACATACGAGAGAACTTTTACTCTCACTGCTACGACTGTAATTCGACTGCTGTTACTGTTAAGGGAAAGGCAAAAGGTAAAGCTAACCCTGTAACAGACCGTCAGACGTCAAGGTTCCCACATTTTCTAGACAGTCAGCTCACAGATGGCGGTGAGGTTGTCAGCCTTACGCGCCGGCCACCCTTTACCCCCAGGAAGATTCCTGGTACCATTTCTGTTAGAGGCTGAGTCGACCCCAGGGTCATAGTGCTGCTTAAAGGATTAGGCCAATTCATAAAATCAAACACCCCATCGGAAATCGTACCCGCTACCTTCCGGCTTGTAGCATAGTGCCTCGACCAAGCTACTGAAGAACTTTCCAGCATTCTGTGGAACCCAAAGATTCATTACCGTGTTCACAAGAGCCCTCCACTGGTCCCTATCCTGAGCGAGACCGTTCCAGTCCATGCTACCCTATCCTATCTAAGATCCATTTTAGTATTATCCACTTACATACGTCTTGGTATTCCTTAGCTTAGGTCGTCTGTCCAAAGAATCCGTCCAGGTCCGAGGCACTTTGTGACATTTCGCAACGAGCTTATTTTTTTTTACTGTGAGTTTGTAGCCGTATGCCCAACCTCCAAGCTTGAGGACCGGTCCTTGTCGGCTGTTTGCTACTTCTTATCAATATATTCGCAACTACCATTGATATCTGGAGGCCGTCTCCATCGACAGCTTGAGGACGCGCCTGCCGTGGTGACAAGGAACCCACTTACCATGGCATCAGGATTTTTTTTATTGCTCGTGGGGTGGGGCTAAGTCCCTTGTACTGCGGCCACTTCTGGCCTATTTTAACAGCCCCAGATGATAGGTGAGGGTGATTGTGGAGCAATTGGCGGAATGAAGATTTGCAGGGGAAACCGAAGTACTCGGAGAAAATTTGGCCCAGCGCCACTTTGTCCACCACAATTCCCACTTGACCAGACCCGGGATCGAACGTGGGCCGCCGCGGTGGGAAGCCAGCGACTAATTGCTTGAGCTATGGCGCGATGGCATCGGGATCCTTAACAATGTATAATTTCGGCATTCGGGAATAAGTCCCTTCGAATGTTTAATATTTTCAAACGTTTCGGCGAGCATTGCGGTTACAGTCATCAGGGTTATTCGGAGGATGGGGGTGTTGGAAGTGGACGGCGAGCCAGATCTTTTTGTTGAGGCTTTCCGCCAAACTCATTAACCTTGAAGATGTCAACTGCAGTGCTTGCTGAAACGCTGGGTGCCGAGTACCACTCCGGTCGTCCTATTGTTTGCACGAACGAAGGCCCAAGTTACAGTACTCCACACATTGCAGGGTGGAAACCGCAGCTCATGTACCGCTGTTTAATCCCAGACTTTACTCTGTACTTAAGCATTTGCCGCTAGGTTACAGGTCTGCGGAATAATCCTTTCCCCCCCCCACAAGTTTCCTTTTCATTGTCGTTGTCACCTCTTTTCAATGACGACGTATCTTCGGCATGTTTGTCTTTTTGTCGGTGTTTCCTTGATATATGAGCGTAGTTCGGTATCCCGAGCCGGGCCTTCTTTCTGAGAGACCCAGATATGTGGTGGGTCTAGCGGTGTCGTTTGTGGCCCCACCCGGTACTTCATTATCGCTGCCTAGGCAGTGACTGTCATGTCAACCGGGCGGGAATCTCACGTGCAGACGGGCAGGAGTTCCTGTAAGGGCATCCGGAGGCATATGGCATTACAGATCAAAGCCTGCAAACCGCACTGCTTGTATGCAAATCTTTGTTTTATAGCGTTCTTTGTCTGACATTTCTGCACACAAGACTCGTTTCCGTTCCGTGTTCACGATCTACTTTCTCGTAAGCGAGTATGACTTAAAATCTAGAGATTAGGACATAACGAACTTTGATCGGAAAGCTTGAGTGTAATAAATCATTTAGAGGAATTAGGCTTAGATCAGAAGATAAATTTAATATAAATCTTTAGAGCAATACGATGTGAGGAAGAGGACCAAATTGGAGATAGCATAGGGTCCAGTGGGGGGCTTATGTGAACACGATAATAAGGAATTAGGCTTAGATCAGAAGATAAATTTAATATAAATCTTTAGAGCAGTACGATGTGAGGAAGAGGACCAAATTGGAGATAGCATAGGGTCCAGTGGGGGGCTTATGTGAACACGATAATAAGCTGTCGGGTTCTGTTAATGCACGTAATTTCTTTTAACAAAATTTTAAGAAATGTCGGTATAGCGACGGGCTGTGGGCTGAATGGCTGGTTTTCGATTCCCAGCAAGGGAAAAGATTTCTCTTTTCTCCACAACATTCAGACCGGCTCTGGTGCTCACCCAGCCTCCTATCCAGTGGTGACCGGGATCACCATTCTTGACCTCGGGATTAGCTGGAGGTGAGTGGTAAGCTTCACTCCCTGCCCACTTTACGCCCGAGAAAGGATCCCGCTGTACCTATTGCATAGGTGGCTGGGCCCCAGACGCTGTGGAGAAGAGAAAAATCTTGTTTCTGTCGGGAATCGAACCCCTTCCTTCCACCCTATGGCCCGTGGCTGTACCGACTGAGCTGAATTTAATGATAAATAAGAATAAATTCAACGTTTGTTTCTTATACTGCATTTGGTAACGGGGATATATACACACAGACACACAAAATTGTCAAACAAGAATTTCCATGATTTGTTTCAGTGTATTTAAAAAAACGGAACTCTTTCGGCAGCGCACACAGACATATGTATATATACAGGGACCCAAATATTTATTCGGTAAATGAAACAGTGGACAGCTGCAGAGGCAAATGGTTTATCAGATGCAACAGAATGGGCAGAAACCGATTCCCAAAGCTTGCATTTCAAATCGAAGAGGTACACAAGGAACCTCTGTAGAGTGACTGTTCTCAATATGAACATGAAGTGGGAAAGTCTTCAGTCGATTCCATATAGGGCAGAATAAGGAAAAGGCGTTGTGATCACAATACTCCACGTGTTATGTGGGCATAGACATCGGCGTTCATTTTCATCAGTACAACCACCGGCCGTGCCATAGCTCAGGCGGCTAGTCGCCGGTTTCCCACCACCGCGGCGGCTCAGGTTCGATCAGAGGTCACGTGATGTGGGATTTATGGTGGACGTAGTGGTACTGGGGCGCATGTTATCCAAGTACCTCGGTTTTCGCCGCCACTTCTCATTACACAAAGCGTTCCACGTTCATTAATCACCTCTCATCGACGCTGTGTAGCCTCGATATTGACAGCGTCGTTAAATAACCAACTTAAAAAACAAGTAAAAATGTAGCCAGTACAGCTGTGCCAACCGCTTGTTTTTGTTTCTTGCTGAAATTTCAAACCAGTGTATGCAAGATTTATGTTCTATTCGTATTCGATATTGAATGGTTGTTCAACTAATATACACGTAGTCCTTTTGTTATTTATTGAATCTAATTATGTTATTCTGTTTCCCTCTATAACGGTATTTATTATACACGAATAACTGAACAGTTTTAACACAATAACTAACTCTATGTAGATCAGATCTTCTTGAGAAACTGCCAATTGGTTAGCTATCCAAGAATTTTGGAACATTTTGTGGAACCCGAATGTTCATTACCGTGTTCGCAAGAGCCCTCCACTGGTGCCTATCCTGAGCCAGATCAGTCCAGTCCATACCATCCTATTTCTGTAAGATCCATTTTAATACATATTATCCTCCTACGCCCAGACGTTTGTAATGGTCTCGTTCCTTCTGGCTTTCCCACCAAAATCCTATATGCATTCTTTTTTCCCCACATGCGTGATACACGCCCTACCCATCTCATCCTTCATTCTAATTATACTTGGCGAAGCTTACAAGTTATGAAGCTCCTCATTATGCTGTTTTTTCCCAACCTTCTATCACTTTATCCCTCTTCGATCTAAATGTTCTCGTCAGCACCCTGTTCTCAAACACCCTCGGTCAATGATCCTTCCTTAATGTAAGATACCAGCTTTTACACCTGTACAGAACCACAAGCAAAATTTTAGATTATATACGAGTATATTCTAATTTTTACCTTTTTAGGCAGTAGACGAGAAAAAAGGTTCTGGACTGAATGGTAGCAAGTTTACCCAGATTCATTCTCCACTGAATTTTCTCCTGAATCAAATTTTGATTTGTTACTGTTGTTCCCAAATCTTTTAAATTTGCCCTTTTTTAAAGCATCTGTTAGCTATCTTTATGTCATGGTTTTGCCTTGCATTCTGGTGACGAGACAGCAAAATATACTCAAGTGTATGTATTTTTATCTGCCTAACATCAGCGACCCTATGTACATTCAATAACTGAGAGAAGTAGTTACTCCACCTATTCAAAATGTTGCGGGAATCTGCAAGCAGATCACCATTCTCATCCTTCACCAACTTACTTCTAACTTCGTAACCCCTCTTGAAGTGATTTATTCCACTATACAGGTCTCTAATGTTCTTGTTGTTGCTGTTCATTGCAAGCTCATCAATTTCATATTTCAGATATTCCCTCTTTTTATTCCTGAAATGCCTGCTGGTTTCACGTCTTATATTGTTCAGATTATCCCAATTTATTTCACTTAGATCCTGTAACCACTGCAATTTTGCTTGTTTTCTTTGGTCTGATAATTTTAAGCATCCTTCTTCGAACCATGGCTTATGCTTCTTCAGTTCATAATAACCTAGACTCTCCTTGGCAGAAATTTTATGCTTTGCAGTTTCATATGACACCAGTTACCCTTAGTATTACGTACGACCATCTATCACCAACAAACTCTATCCTCTTAACTGCTTATGTGATTCTCTTTATGTCCAAAAGAAACCTGTACCTAATTCATGATTCTCATTCTCCTTTCCATAGAAAGACGTATATTCGCCTTCTGGTTCGGTGGCACCTCCGTCCCATCTGACCTGTACTCCCACTAAATCTATTTTTTTTTGTTGCTAGTGGGGTGGGACTAAGTCCCTTGTACTGCGGCCACTTCTGGCCTATTGTATCAGCCCCAGATGATAGGTGAGGGTGATTGTGGAGCAATTGGTGGAATGAAGATTGGCAGGGGAAACCGAAGTGCTCGGAGAAAACCTGCTCCAGCGCCACTTTGTCCAGCACAAATCCCACTTGACCAGACCCGGGATCGAACCCGGGCCGCCGCGGTGGAAAGCCAGCGACTACCCGCTTGAGCTATGGCGCGGCCCCCACTAAATCTAACTTATATTTTGATATTTCTTTCGCAACTGGCATGAGCGAACTTGCCCTATACATACTTCTTACATTCCAAGTACCAAATCTCATCCAAAGAATCTGTCCAGGTCCGAGGCCCGTTTTGACATTTCGTACGAAGTTAATTTTTATTTTATGACGAGAGGTTGATAGCCCCACGCCGAACCCCTTGTCGGTTGGCCGCGGCTGCTTATTCAGTATATTAGCATTTACGCTCCATCCCCAGAAGGCGGGATAGCGTAGTCGGTATAGAGCGACTGGCTACGGGCTGGACACCGAGAGGTCGGAGTTTTAGTCCCGGTAGGATCAAGAATTTTCTTCTCTCCATGTCGTCCACACCGGTTCTGGGGCCCACTCAGCCTCCTATCCAGTGGGTACTGGGGGTAAAGCGGTCGGGGCGTGAAGTTGACCACTCACCTCCAGCTAGTGTCGAGGTCAAGAAAATGTGATCTATACATTCATTCCCCCATACGCCATCATGGCGTAGTGCTTAATTAGTTAAGCACAGGGACAACTTCACCTTATCTTTTACCCTCCATTAACACAATATCATCGTCTATAAAGGTAAGCAGAATGGAAGGAGTGTGCTGGCTTGTGCTGCCACCGCGAATGTGGATGTGTGGCGTGGCGATACTTAATTTATTCGCGTGGGAGGACAGGAGCACAGCTACCGACTTTTTTTTTTATTTTTGCTTCTTTACTTTTACTCAACTGTCTTATCCGGTCGTTAGCTGTGAGTTATTCAGTGTAAGGGGAAGGTACCACAAAACATTCCTCTTTAATTGACCGGTTGTTGTTTCTGGTTGGCAATCGTGTGCGTTTAGTGATGAATGAAAGTGCAACATGCAGCTTGTTTAATGTAGGTACAGAGATGGATGTTACTCCATTTGTATTGTGCAATGTTGGTTTATTTCTGATTATTCAGAAGGTATCATGGTCTTAGTAGAAACACGATTTTAGATTCGGAAAGTAAATGAATGTCTTTGCGGACGGTTCTGTGACAAAACGCAGGCCGATTTACATCGTAGTTACATCCGCGAAAAAGAAAACGTCGTTTCATATAAACGCACGCATCTAAGACGATATTCCCATAAACCTGACGTTACATGCGTTGCAGTGTTAATGAGCGCATATTTTTATGGCAAACTTTGTGATTGTGATTCACTTCATTATTTAAACCCAAAGTAAAATTCTAATAGAAAAAAAAATATTTGAGCAAATGAAGGTGACATTCAGTAATTGGTGTACAGTAAAAGTATGTTTTATTTAGTAGACTTCTGATCTGTCACTCCAGTAATGCCGGGAGCAATCTCATAGCCGACCGGTCACACTAGCCGCACGGTCTAAGGCATGAACTGTCTTCGCTCGCTCGGACGCTGGGATCGTGGTTTCGAATCCCTCTTAAGGTATGCTTGGTGTGTGTGTGTATGCGTTTATTCTGTTTGTGTTGTCCTGTGTTTAGGTAGAGGCCTTGTGACGAGCTGATTACTTACCCAAGGAGCCGTGCCGTATGTGAAAATGGTTACGGAACTGAATAAGAGGTTGGAAGAGCCGTTGGGTGGGGGAATCACATAGCTAGATTCAAGATAAAGAGTTCTTTCCTCTGTAATATAACGTCTTGCAGTTCTGTGAAAGTTAGCCGACGTTTCGGGGAACATGTCTCTGTATTCAGAGGTGCTTCTTTCTTGTTCTTTTCTTGGCTTACTTTTCGGCTATGAAGATAGAGGCGATACGTTCCTTCGAAACATAGGTTGACTTTCACAGAACACATCGTGTTGTTGTCAGGAGCCGAATTCTGTTCTTCTATCTCTTATCCTCTCACTGACTGAGCTACACTGGCTGCATTGCAAATGACATGCATCAAGTACATCGAAAATAAAAGCACAGATAGAGGAAAGCGGGAGTTTAGTGTGAATACTTCGCCTGATCAGAATTCCTCCGCAGAGCTTTTATTAAGCAATCAATTCATTGTTACGAGCGTTCTGTTAGCGAGTTTCCAATATTAAAGTAATGTTCATAAAGAAAACAGGGTTCTTTGCTAAGTACTAAACTACGTCTGGAAACGGAAATTGTTGCTTCCTTTATAGGCCACTCAGTTCTTTGAAACCTGAAATTCATGTAAATAATACATATTTAAGAGTTCTATACATTTTTTATCTCCTCTTGCTCCCACTTTGGAGCATAGGGATAATTTCTCAGTTTCAGGATCATTTTACAGAATGTAGGACTCCTTGGACGGGTGATCAGCTCGGTGCAAGGCCTCTACCTAAACACAGAATAAACTCATACACACGAAACATTCATGCCTTGTATGGGATTCAAACCGACGATCCCGGCGTCCGAGCGAGCGAAGACAGTACGTGCCTTAGACTGCTCGGTTACCGTGACCGGCAGTTCTATCCATACCTCACTGAAATCACACCGAGCCTCGAATAGAAGAACCAGTTAATTAACTAAGATCTAAAGGTTTGTGGCGATGGTATATTGCTACAAGTATTTTGTTTTTGGACATTATCCATCGTCTTGTCTAATTTCTAAAAACCGTCCTGTTTCTTTTTGAAAACGCAACGTTTCGGAGACTGGATACTGTCTCCGTCGTCAGGTAAAACCTACTTAGTTTGGGTCCAATAGATAGAGCTAAAGCCTGTCTCCAACTGAGTAGGTTTTACGTGAGGACGAGGACAGAACCCAGTCTCCGAAGCAAGAAACAGGGCGGGTTTTAGAAAATAGACAAGACGATGGATAATGTTCAAAAACAAAATACTTGCAATTAATTAACGTTCTTTAGGGAAATGTCGTTTCTTGTTCTGAGAATCATACGGAACCCATAAGTACACTGTGGGCAAAATATACTTGTTACTGAACAGGTTGGTCTACAGTTAACGCCTTACGCTTGTATTCGGGAAGTGCCCGGTTCGAATCTCGGTCAGGGCACCGGCTGTCCTGACGTGTTTTTCGTGTTTCTTCTCAGTGCTATTCAAATTCCAGGTTAATACCTCGATTAGGCGACGACTGCTTCATTTCAAAATCATTTTAACTTCATCTGTCGTCCCCAAAATTCCGTGCTATAAGGTCTGACTACCGTCAGCTTCGCAGCTTGACCCACAAGAACAGGCCTACTGTGTGTGGTGCTAAACGCTTACAGAAGGCCTGCTCTGATTGTCGTCTGCCTTTTCCTGCTTTCCGTAACCAGCCTGAAGATCGGCCAGTGTTCCCTGCGTTCGTGGGCCGAATATGATGATCATGCATGACCCATGATCATCTTGTCGGATCGTAGCACCGCTCTTTTGTCTGTGTCTGCCAGTTGGGTTACGAGTTTGTTGTCTCATATCGTAATTCTTCTTACGTGACAGGTCTCTGACTTCCTTTCATATTTCTCTACGTTCCTGCCGTCATTTTTTCGGTTCTTCCCAGTTTTCTTAACCCAATATCATTTTTCGAACAATATTTGTCCATTGCTGCAGTTGCTGGCAAGCTTGTCCTACAGTTACCACCCCATGTTTGTCCTGTTTATTATTATCGGCATGTGAGTTCTTAATGTTTGTTTAGTTCTGTAAGTTCTGTAATGTATTTACATCTACTTAATAATGAACAACGTACACTGTCCGAAATCCACTTCTGCTTTTTCCAGCCAGTAACGAGGGTGAAGAAGCGTACATCATCGTGTACGAATATTTCTAAATATCTACGTTCTTTGTGTTTTTCGATATATAATTCGACTTGAAGTTCATCTACTGCTGGTATACTCATATACGTTATCGTAGGTGGAGCAACGTCGTTGCAAAGCTTATCTCATAGTTGGCGCTCCCCATTACGCTAAATACTGTTTCCTTGTAACTTATTCGAGCCAATATCCACCATCATCATCGACAACATGGACACGACAGCCCTGTGTTGGCCCAGGCCTTCCTCGGAATTACTCCCCAATCTTCTCTATTCGACTCCACACACCTCCAATTTGTTACGCCCAAAATTCTAATGCTCTCCACACATATTATTTCCATCTTAGTCTTGGTCTTCCCACTTTCCTAGTTCCTTCGTACCTTCTTAAGCATTCTATTCTCACTAGCACATACTACATGTCCAGCCCATTCAAGCCTTTTCACCTTTATGAATCTAATTTTATTAAATAGTTTGTATAACTCAGGGTTAAGCTATTCCTCCACGTCCCATTTTCTTCCACTGGTCCAAAAATATATCTCAAAATCCTCCTTTCAAAGGTACTTAAGAGTCTCTCATCCGATCTTGAGAATGGACTGGTCTCGGAGACATACGATAGCATTGGTCTTACAAGTACAAGGTGTCCGGATGAAAGGTACCCAAAATAAAATAATTATATCAGATAGAAGTTATTATACACATTTATGGGTTACACCACTACAAAGGGAAACTATCAAAGTTTTTTCTGCATACATAAATTAATCAATAAATGTCAACGTGGGCTCCCTTGGTGGCACGACAAATATCCAGACAATCCCGCATATTTGGTGTTACCATAGTCACAGCGTCCCTTATGCGGGCTTTCAGGTGTTGAAGGTAGTTGATCTTAACCGGTTAGACAATGTTCTTCACATAACGCCACAAGGAAAAATTCAGTGGGGTTAAATCTGGCGACCTTGGAGGCCAAGCGATTGATCCACTTGTGCCGATCTGTCTCCGTGCCATCACTCTGTCCAAGTGATTCTTAACATGGTGGCAGAAATGTGGCGACGCATGCGCGTAAGCAGAGCATGGGGGCAGGAAAAAAAACTTACAGGGTTTTCCTTTCCGATGACATAAACCGGCTACGTGTATGACAATTACTTTCCGAAATATAAATCTTTCATTTTGGATACCTTTCATCCGGACACCCGATACTTCCATTGAATATCCACTGTATCGAAAAAGGTTTCAAGTAAAATTCTTTGTCTTCGAGTTCGGTATGTTGATGTCATGTGGCCTACCAACATTAAGTCATATGAGCCGTCTTTGAGAAAACTGGCGCAGTTTGATTTTATTTTTGTGTAGAGGAAACCGACAGGAATCAAAGCTGAAACTCGCATCACGATTCATATTACGGATCTCCACTAACACATTGTTGCGTGTTTGCTAGGCAACGCGACAAGAAATTGTGTGGGTTCTCAGATTTTAACGAACACCTTCACTGGGCAGTCACTTTTACTTTCACACTTGCAGTTATTCTCCACTTATAACGTCTTTTAGACGTTTCTTCTTCAGTGTTACAACACTTCTGTTCTAGTCGAATGCAAACTGCGTTCTCCATCCGATGTTACTGTTATAACTTGCATTCGGACTGAATAGGGAATACCTTGTCAAAAGGGTAATTTCGCCCGCTGCTACTCAAACCCTGCCTCAAACAATTCGTTGGTGCGGGAATACGTGTCTGCCTTAAACAATTCGTTTGTAACGGTGGAAACTCCACTGTTAAGACTTTCATTTCCGGGGCAACAATTTCCTAGGCTTCGCTGCCTAGGAATTGCTAGCAATGTATGCGTTGTGATTCCAAATATTCCGGCCCTAGGCGACACGCTGCAATATTTAACTGAGGTTGGTCAAGTACTTCTCGAGGTGAAATATGCAGACAGAGGTCCCCATGTTACGTTTATTTTATACACTTTATGCAAAAAAAAAAAATATGGAAATATGGATAAATGAAAGCCTAGAAATGTGAAGGACACTTTTAATTTATATTGATCATACCTAAACTGTTTTTTATTGGCTGTTGTCTGTTTTTGCGGATAGAAACTGCGTGTATACACGTATAACACCGAAAAAATGTTTCTCGTTTATTTCATTGTTTGCTTGTTTCTGTCCTTATTCGTCTTTCCTTTCCTCTTTCAATTTTTCCTAATTTTACACGTACGTACTTATAGATCCAAGAGCTAATGGCACTTTCTGAATTCTGATTCTGCCTTAGTGCTGTAGAATTCACATGTAATTTAGTACGCTTGTTGATAATCGCAGGGAATTCTATAACGTTATGCATTTATACGAACTTTATTTAATGACCTTGTGTCTACAGGCATCTAATGATGGATGTGTTGGTGATTATGAGTGGTCGTTAAGAGGGATGGACGCAGAAGACCTCCGCAGCTGTACCTAAGGAGCGATTGACATGGAGGGCGTTATGCTGACCACTCACGAACCGTAGCATTCCACCACCGTATCCAACTTTCTAAATGCAGGTCTATTTTACTGATAAACTAATTATACCTTGCAATGTAAATGATACGTTGTTAGGGGCAGATTTGAAGCCGAATACTGTGGTGGACTGCAACGGTTCGTGCGTGGTCAGCATAACTCTTCCCAGTCCCGCTCATCCCTTACAGTTAGGGAGGATTTCTCATTTATATAATGCGGTAAAGATCTACATTTAAGTACTTGAACTTAAGATATCGAGTAATGAGTGTTGACATAGAAGAAAGAATAGCAAAATCTAATAATTAATTCGATACTTCAAGAGGAATTTTGGTAAAAATATGAGGACAGAAGATTGTATTTAAGCATCCTCTTTGCGCCAATATATAAATTATTTCACACTATATACGATTATATTCGTCACTAATGCAACAAAATGTTATTTTGTTTTCCTTTGGCTCTCCAACCCAAATTTGGGCCTTGACCTACCTCCATGTATTTTTTTTATTGCCAGTGGGGTGGGACTAAGTCCCTTGTACTGCGGCCACTTCTGGTCTATTGTACCAGCCCCAGATGATAGGTGAGGGTGATTGTGGAGCAATTGGTGGAATGAAGATTGGCAGAGGAAACCGAAGTACTCGGAGAAAACCTGCCCTAGCGCCACCTTGTCCACCACAAATCCCACTTGACCAGACCCGGGATCGAACCCGGGCCGGCGCGATGGGAAGCCATCGACTAACCGCTTGAACTATGGCGCGGCCCTACCTCCATGTAACTCTCCGTTTCACTTCGGTGTACTAGATCTTAAGGGGCCCATGCACGTGCGAGTCTGGCTCGGCGAGCTTGACTCGGGAGCCGGACTCGGATTAATTTCACCACAAACGCATGAGCTGACTCCCAACTTTGCGACCCTCACACGGACGAGTTTGGCTCATTGGAACCCAAGCCGAGTCGGACTCGCGAGCCAGACTCGTTCGTGTATGGTCCCCTTTCGACATTCGGTAGGACTCCTTGGGCGGGTGATCAGCTCGTCGCAAGGCTGTACACAAACACTAAACATCTATGCGCTGAGTGGGATTCAAATCCACGATCCCGGCTTCCGAGCGAGCGAAGACAGTACCTGCCTTGGACCACTCGGCTACCGCGACCGGCAACCGACGATTGTAGTCACTTAATTCTTTACTGACGACATGTTTCGGCCATGTTTGGCCATCATCAGGTGTCTGTCGCTATGCCGAAGTTGTGTACTCACTGCATGTCACAGTTGCATGTGGCTAGTTACCGGTACTCCTTAATTAAAATTAAGGCATTCATTTTTAAATAGGTGAATCCAATTAAATTTAATAAAACCAGTTAATTCCAATATTCTTATGGGACCTATTAATGCAGTCTTCAGCAGTATGGATGTGTTCGTATTTTATGTTGTTCTTGGGTGTTGGTGTGGATGTTGATTTCTCTTGTATACTATGTCCCTTTGACTGTAGACCCATGATCCAGCTTGTGTAGTTGCGTTGTTGTTTACGTGTTGTGTGCGTGCAGCTGGTATAACTGGTGTATGTTGTGTGAAATAAATGAGAACAGAAGTAAACAACTTCTACATAATACAGCGTCAGAAACAAAGAGTAAACATGGATCTATATGATAAATACTATGAAGAAAAATAAACACTTGAAAGCAACAGACATGTGTTCTGTGATAGCATTATGTGGAGAGGTGGAATGAGGACTGAAGATATTAGAAGCCAGTTAAAGGTAGCAAAGATTGTATGATAGAACAAAAAAAATCATGGCTGCACGTTCCTCCGAAACGTCAGTAAAACTCCACCACAGTATACAGTTTCACATTGCAGAAAGTACTCTTCATGATTGCTGCCAGCCATCAGAACTTGAGATCTGACAATTATACTTGGAATTCTTAGTCATTGGAGTGGGCCGCGCCATAGCTCAAGCGGTTAGTCGTTGGCTTCCCACCGCGGCGGCCCGGGTTCGATCCCGGGTCTGGTCAAGTGGGATTTATGGTGGACAGAGTGGCGCTGGGGCAGGTTTTCCCCGAGTACTTCGGTTTCCCCTGCCAATCTTCATTATACCAATTGCTCCACAATCACCATCATCTATCATCTGGGGCTGGTACAATAGGCAGTACAAGGGACTTAGTCCCAGCCCACTAGGATTAAAAATTTAGTCACTGGAGTTGACCCGTTTTGTATCTTATAAGCGAGTTAGTTCCTCATCTGAATATGGAGGCAGCTTGATCCTCCGAAATATCGGTGTCCACCTAAGAGTCCACACGATGTCCCAATTCGGAAGAGGGTATTGTGGCATGTTAGATCCGTTGCTAAGCAAGAACCGCGAAGTAAGTAGATATACAACATCTGTTGCTAGACAGTGGCACAGAAACAGAGGAACGGTGTTTTCTATGCGGTTATTGCCGAAATGTTATAAGCAGGACGAGTTAGTGGACAGAGTCAGTGCGTTGGTTGGTGAATTAGTGAGTCATTATTATTATTATTATTATTATATTTTATGCGCCATATTACAGTTATCCTCTATATGATCTTTCCCTTACTAGGAGGAACTACGTATGCTTTCTGAATTGATATTTGGGTCGAAAATTTGATTCGCGTCTTAACGTAGTCATCGTAGGTATCAGCATGCTCGTCTCTGCAGTTGATACGGAGTCACTGAATAACCATCGAAGCAGCTAACCAAATGATTATGAATTGGTATGATAGAGATATATTACAGAATTTATTTATGGTAAATGCAGATAGTTCGGTATTATTAAGCCTCAGCGTGAAAAATATAATAATTCGTAATTATAATAATAATAATAGTATTATAATCGATTATTAAGTCCTAACAGTTCAATCACGTACGTCATTAGCATCGTCATGAAATGGCGCATTGCAAAACAAAGTAAATTGCATTGTCGCTGCGGTATTTTCAGGTTAGCCTTACACGACTGTGTAGTGCTTATTTGAGGTTGTCATACCTGCTCAAACTTGTCGTTTTTTGAGCTCCAGGATTGAAATTGATAAATTGTTCGACTTATTAGAGGATCGCAAGTGACGCAGAATCGCTGCCTATGATTAATGGACGAATCTTATGGTGATAATAGAATAAATTAGTGTTTACTTGTTGGATATTATCATGACTTGTCGAGAGGAATGTAAATGTTTGTATTGCGTACCCTTCATTCTCCCCTAGAATATGACAGTACGAAGTAGAAACATGTACAGGAGTAAAGGTAAAGTTGTCGCTGTACTTCATTTAATTAAGCACTACGCCATGAAGATGTATGGGAGTGGAGGTATAGCTCCATCATTATTGATCTTAGCATTAGACGTAATGAGTGGTCAGATTCACTCCCCGGCCACATTACTCCCGGGGAAAGAGCACCCGGTACTCGTTGAATAGGAGGCTCGATGGGCTGCAGAGCTGGTCCGAGTTCTGTGGAGAGGAGAATAATCACTTGCCTCTGCTTGGAATCGAACCTCGACTGCCCAGCCCGTAGCTATACCGGCTGGGCTATCACAACTCCTGTATAGATACGTTTAATGAAACGCAGTTAATAATGAATTTAGTCGCAATCTAATATTACGCTCCAACCTACTTCTGGTTATGGTTTATGAACTTTGGTAGATAGGTACCGACGTTTCGGATGAACGTGTTGCTTCTGTTTTCAGAGTGTAGACAGCACTTTCGTCTGTATTGTTGGTGTCTGCCGTACTTTACGATGGTAGGAATTTCAAGTGATGCGGTCGTGGTCTGTCTGGACGTGCTATCCGAGATTTAAGGACAGTTTCATTGTGATCTTCAACATCAGTGCCGTCTGCAACAAAATACTGAATTTTTAAACTACATGAAAACAAACTGGCAAATACGCATGCGTCTTATTCAGTAGTTGCAAGCTGTCTTAGGTTCGCATAGCTCCTTCCTTTGTTAATTTTATTGTCTTCATCTTTCCTTCTGTCATTTGTTTGTTCGGTTATTCGTTTGCGTTCCATCCTTTGGTAAAAGTAAAGCTGTCCATGTAAGAGGCCCTGGACGTCCATAGGGGTTTGAGACGTCGAGGCTCCCACATTTTCTCCAGACAGTCGGCTCACAGATGGCGGTAAGGTTGTCAGCCTTACCCGCCGACCGCCCTTTAACCCCAGGAAGATTCCTGGTACTCATTTCTGTTAGAGGCTGAGTCTACCCCAGGGCCATAGTGCGTCTGGAAGGGTTAGGTAGATTGAAAAATCCAGTGACCTCATCGGGAATGGAACCCCCCAACCTTCCGGCTTGTAGCATAATGCCTCAACCAGCTATGCTGCTGGATGNCAGTCAACACAACAATTCTACTATAATAAACAACTCTGTACTACTGTATTCATGTTCGCTTATTGTGTGGAAGTATTGCTACATGTTTCGACCCTTTCGGGTCATCATCAGGCATTCATTACAGCAACATGTCACTCGTTACCGGATTGTTTACCGATATGGGTCCAGATCGGTGATTTATAAATTTTCGTTTGGTTTGCGTTATGAATTTAAGCGTTATATTTAAATTATAATTTCGCTTAAAAATAAAATTCCAATTAGCATAAAACATATTTATAATTCTTCTGATTATTTTCTGGCGTAATGGTGTATGTCGTATAGTATGGGGCTTTCCTAGCGGTCGGCGTTACTTTTTTTAATTCTTAGTATATTTTTGTCGCTGCGTAAAATCATGTATGTTTTATAGCATGGGGCCTTCCTGGGAGTTGGCCTTGTTCTTTTTAATTTCATATATATATATATATAGTGTGGTGATCTTCTGCGTGATGATATATTCTGTTATTTCTTCATAACAGTTTGAGTGACTGCCGATCACAGTGACCACACCGTCTAAAGAATGAACTGTCTTCGCTCGTTCGAACTCTGGGATCGTGGGCTCGAATCCCACTCAAGGCATGGATGTCTGTGTGTGTTTATTCTATTTATGTGTTGTTCTGTATGTATGTTGCGGCCTTGCGACGGGCTCATCCACCGTCCAAGGAGTCCTACCGACTGTGTTAGAATTAAGAAACTGAAAAGCGGCCAAAGTCCAACACAGGACTGTAGAGCCATAGACAGATAGTCGAACGCCTATGATGGAACTGTTTAGTGTGTTATGTTGTATCTTATAAGGTATTACCCCGTCTTCCTGTTATCGCTCCCTCCGTGTGTTTCTCTCTGTACTTGTACGAAATTGGGAAAAGCTCTGAATTTTGGATACAAACCATTTTTATGCCTCGAATTACACAGTCTATACGTGAGAAACTAGTCTGGGTCTCTAATGTGATACTTGAGCCCTTCTTATTTGTGCACTGATCTGTCTCTCGCCAGGTCTTCGTACATGCTACTCTTCAGTTTAATTGAACATACATTTGGTTTTGCGAATGTTACCACTCATAACCTATACCTCACATGCAGAAACAAAACAAGAATAAAAGCTCTAAAACGGAAACGTGTGGAGATTTATCGCAGATGATTTGTTTCATGCAGTGTGGATTCCTAACGATTGCTCGCCTGTTACTGCAATGTCTGTAAGCATATAAATTTAATACCATAACGCGCTTGTCTGTTGTGAACCTTCTTATGTTCCACAATAAATCAGGTATACTATCTATGATATATACGATGCAGCCTTTTGCCCTATCTAAACATGATCTACAAGGTTTCCTTACAGTAATAGGTTGGTGTTGCCCGCCACACACGCCGCCATATTGTTAGTGTCGGTAACACAAGTTAGAGGCTGTTTAAATTGTAACCTAGGCGGTCACTTCTAGTTATCCGGTTGCATTTGTCTCTGACGATTGCCTTCTGTCCTATACGACACGATGTTTCGTTTCTTAGGGAAATGTCCGACTAACTGGACAAGTACATAGTCCATAGGGTATGGTTTCCTTGTGCAGTTGATTTTTCTTTAGTTGGTCAGGAAATTCCCCACCTCTGAGGTATAGTGGTCAGAGTTCTTTGCTACAGATCCTGAGGTTCTGGCTTCGAGTCCCGGCTCTGCAAGATTTTCTGAGAAGTAGTGTGTCTGGAACGGGGTCCACTCAGCCTCGTGAGGATATTTGAGGAGCTGTTTCAAGGAAAGAGCAGCTCCGGTCTAGAAAACCGAAATTAACGGCCGTGGGGATTCTTTGCTCTGACCACTGGATACTCTCTATCCGCTAAAGTTGGCACTAACTTCGCCGACAAGCGGCGGTCGCTCGGCCGGTATAGTTCGCTTGCGGACTCAAGCCACAAAGTTCGTTTTTGTTGTTGTTGTTGTTTATATCCTAGTTATTTCATGATCTTTCCTCGGCTTATGGATTAGGTCTGTGTCGTGTGGAGTGGGAAATTGTTCGTGAGTGCAGTCGGAAGGACGTGGAAATTAGTGTTCCAGACATTTCAAGGTCAGGATTACGGGGGGTTTCGACTGGAACGGGAACTATTTCCGAAACATTGTGCTCTTTTATGTGTTTTAGAATACCGGATGATGGACGAAGTCCATAAACCCAGTAATCCTGAATGTTTTACATCATCGTCAGAGCCCTTAAGAAACTGCCATATTTCAAGGTATTCTCCAAGAATTTGCTTGGAGGGACTTTAGAAAACTACGAGAAACCTTAGGCGAGGTAACAAAGATTCGAGTCGAGAATCGAACCCAGAACACCCTGGTTACGAAGCAACGGTGTTAACCATTCAGACGCGACGATAAATTGCTGTCTGCTTATATGAAAAAAATTCGCTTATTGCGGGGTGGAGTCCAACTGAGTCCACTCGGCACGGCGGCAACTGATTGGCCTATTGTAGCCTTCCCCGGGTGGTTATGATGATGGAGAATTTGGTGGAATGAAGATTGGCAGGGGAACCGAAGTACTCGGAGAAGACCTACCCCAGCGCCACTTTGTCCACCAGAAATCCCACTTTACCAGACCCAGGATCGAACCCGGGCCGCCGCGGTGGGAAGCCAGCGACTAACCGCTTGAGCTATGGCGCGGCCTTTTCTACGGCTAAATAAATTAGTATTTACGGCCACTTAAAATTAGGAGTCGGGATAGCTCAGTTGGTATAGCAGCTGGTCACGGACTTGGACGGCGAGATTTCGATTCCCGGCAGGAGCAAGTTTTTTCTCTTCTCAACAGCGTCCCGACCGGTTCTGGGGCCTACTGAGCCTTCTATCCGACGGATACCGGCGGCTCTTTCCCCGGGGGTAGAGTGGCCGGGCCGTGAAACTGTCAGCTCATCTCCAAGTAGTGCCGAGTCCAGGAATGGTGGAACTATACCTCCACTCCCCCATATATCTTCGTGTCATAGTGCTTCATTAATTAAGCACTGAGGCAGCTTTACTTTTACCTTGCCATTTGAAATGAATTATTATTTATTGAAAAGAAATGCAGAAGATTGTACACGGTTTATTTAGATAATTTATGTAAGTGCAACAAACAGCAAAATGCACCCGGAACTTGAGAGCTAGATTATTCATGGAGTGCTCTGTACGTTGGGATGCTTGGTGCAGAATATTAATATGTTTCGTAGGATATAGTATGTGTGTGTGTGTGTGTGTTTGTACAAGAACGTAGATCTGAAAGTACCCACACTTTACAGCCTGACTGGATGGTTCAGAAGTACCTTGAAATTACTTTCTTGATATACGAGTTTGTTCACACTAGTGGGTATCACGTGAACAAATGCCAGATTTTATTGACGTAAGACGAGAGAGGCTGGGGACGAGTGAATGGAGGATTGCAAATAGCAGAAGAATATGTGTTAGATTTCTGCTGGGTATTTGAATCAGGATAGCTCAGTCAGTAAAGTGTCTGGCCTCGGAATGGAGAAAATGAGGTTCGGCTCCCAGCAGAGGCGAAATTAGTTCTTCTTGCCACCGCATTCGAAGCGGTTCTGGGTCTCACCAGGCCTATTTTCGGATGGACTACCATGGAGTTCTTCCTCGGCGTAAAGCGGCTGAAGCATGAATCTAACGACTCACCTCCATCTATTGTCGAGATGAAGAATGCACGGAGATGCATCTCCATTGCCGCAGACGTCATGGCTTGTGCTTAATCGCATATGGTTCCCAGTACTCAGAAACACCCCTCTTATGTTTATATATGACGGAGAGGTTGTAGGAATGCTCTACCCATTTTTGAGATTATGAATTTAAGAGTTTGTATATGAATTCGGTATGTAACGCAACAGGGCACGCGGCAGCGTAGTTGGTTGAGTCACTACGCTACAAGCCGGAAGGTCGCGGGTTCGACTCCCCATGAGGTCATTGGATTTTTCAATTCACCTAATCATTCCAGCCGCACAATGTTCGTGGAGTCGATTCAGCCTGTGACAGAAATGAATATCAGGAATCTCCCTGGGGGTAAAACGCGGCCGGCGCGTAAGGCTGACATCCTCACCGCCATCTGTGAGCCGATTGTCTAGAAATGTGGGAGCCTCGATGTCTCACAACCGTATGGGCCTCCACGGCCTGTTACAGGGATAGCTTTGATTTTACCATATAACGCAACGGCGAATTAAGGTAAATGTAACATACCCCATGTCCTCAAGTACGTCATACTTTATTAGCACGAAACACGCAATCGGAACCACTGCACGTCCAGTCACATGCTTTGTCTCCGAAGTTGAAGAATGGATTTCGACGAATTATGTTACGGGCGGCCTAAACCGAGAGCTGTCCTGCGAACTTAATTTCGGTTCGTATCGATGCAGTGAATCTCTTCTTTAAGTCCCAGATTGAATTTCTAGCCATTATGTTTTGCTTCTTCGATGGTATTCGGGACCCTCATTTCTTCTGGAGCAGTATTACAGATTGCTGTACGTAGCTTGGTTGATATTTCGTAACGACTTAATATAATTACCCTTTCCCGAATATACATGTGGAGTCTCATTTTATTTGGGTTTCAGTATCAGTGAGAGAACTCATTATCTGTCCTCAATTCATTACAGTGTAGGCACATCGTCGTAGACTCTTAAGCTTGTTCCAAACGATAAGGGAAATCTCATTTCACGATTTTAACATCGCAGATTTACGGTTGTATCATCAGTTTCAAGGTGTATGAGCAAGGAGTACCGTTCTTGTTGCATATTAACATATTTTAGTTTGAATGATCACGTTAATGGACGTCTTCTTGCTTGCTTACTTACTTACTTACTTACCTGTGGAGCTGAGCCCTTCTTGAGGAGCCACCAATTCTGCAGCTACTCAAGAATTTCCCAGCATTTTACAGAACCCGAAGGATCATTACCGTGTTCACAAGAGCCCTCCACTGGTCCCTATCCAATCCATACCATCCCATCATATCTCTCTAAGATCCATTTTAATATTGTCCACCCACCTACGCCTTGGTCTTCCCATTGGCCTCTTTCCTTCTGGCTTTCCCTCCAGTATCCTGTATGCATTCCTCGTCTTCCTCTTTTGTGCTGCATGCCCTACTCACATCATCCTCCTTGACTTGATCATTTAATTATACATGGAGAAGGGTACAAGTTATGAAGCTCCTCATTATGTAGTTTTCTCCAACCTCCTGTCACTTATCTCTTCGGTCTAAATATTCTCAACACCCTGTTCTCAAACACCCCCAGCCTATGTTCCTCCCTTAATATCAGAGACCAAGTTTCACACCCATACAGAACCACAGGCAAAATTATATTATTGTATATTCTAATTTTTATGTTTTTGGACAACAGAGGAGAAGACGAAAGGTTCTGGGCTGAATGGTAGCAAGCATTGGACGTCTTCCTGCAGCGAGAGAAAATAGTGGCCAGGCCTAACGAAGTTTATTTTACGATATGCTGACTATCTGGCCATCCGGAATATTAACAGGCTAATTTATTGGAAATATAAGGGTTTTAATGTGGATGTATCCTCACAGGGATAATATCTGCTCAGAACAGCAACTTTGAAATTTCTTTCGGCAGTGTTTTACTTCCTCCATCCTATTTTATTCTATTTTTAGCCTACTTTCCTAAAGTAGTCTTTCACGATCTCCATCCTGTGTTTCTGTGAATCGCCTCCCCCTCTGAACTTTTGAATGCCTGATTTTTTTTTATGAAACTGGTATACGTATCATGACACCTGAGTCCATCTCAACGGCGCATTTCATAAACCCCGCCCATCAGTCTGTGTGTGAATTTGTACCCTTCTAGCATTGCTAGGTAACGGCTTGGTATACACGTTCCCGCGGGACGGAATATGCGAAACCAAGAATTGCTGGGCGCATCATTTTCTGTGTGGTCCATATCTAATCAAAGTAGAGTCTGTGGGTTTGTGTTTCCCTTTGTTGTTGCTAGGTAACAATTCGGTAAAGACGTTCCCTCGGCAACGAAGAATTGGTGGAGGCGTCGTCATCTGTGCGGTGCATGTCGTGTCGAAAGTAGGCGATTAGTTCTTCCCAAAACGAGGACGGGTAACGAAGTATTGTTGGAGACGTTGTTTTCTGTGCGGCCCGTGTCGTATGGAAAATAGGCGATTACTTCTTCCAAGAACTTCTTGTATTTTACGAGGACAGATTGGTTTCATTTCGTATGAAGAACTGAACATTTATTTTCAAATGAAAATATGCAACACATTTAATGTTAAGTGAAGGTGTATTCGAGAATCAGGTTTCATAATTTGAAGACGACTATATGACTTCTATAATGAAGTTATTGTTGAACTTCGTTTGTTTGTGAAGAATGATAGGTAAATTTCAAGAATTATGTCAAGCTGATGTGAGAATAATACAAACTGCATCTTAAAAATATAGGATGGGAGGGTGTGGATTGGATTCAGCTGACGGAAGATAGGGACCGGTGGCGGGCTGTTGTGTACATAGTAATTGGTGTAATAATTACAAGGTATTGCTGCTAATAAATTTTGATATGTATCAGTCTCATGTCGGCTAATACGAATCTGTTAGAAATTTGATGAAGTCAGAATCGAACGTCCGTCCGTGCAAAGAGTCCTACCGACTGCGTATGGATTAAGAAACTGTAAAATCTGCCAAGGTCCAAAGGGCTATAGAGCCGTCGAAAAAGAGAGAAAAAGAAAGTGATAGGGTGACCAAGTTATAGCCCTAGGCACCGGGTTCTCTTTACGTATCCTTCTACGACTCGCAGGGCTACGGTGGAGGTAGTCTAACCTGCATTCGCACGGGGCAGGAATGAGAAATTGAGAAATATAATTATAACAGATTTTTTTTGCAGCAGCTCGGTTGGTAAGGAATAAGGAATGATATCATCATCATTATTATAATCATCATTACATGGGCATTATTGGCATCCGTGATTTCACAGCTAACCTCTGTGAAGTTTCTGTGTTTAGGTCTGCTGTGCATTTCTAGAGTAGAAATCGTGCTCGTGTCCCGTGTTCCTCTCCTGTCAGTGACATCCACAGAACCGTTGAAATCTGTAATAAACTTTTAGTTTCTTTATTTGATATTAGTTTGTTTAAGTTTTGTGTTTTATGACTAATATAGGTTTCTCATTTGTTTGTTTTTACTGCGCGTTTTTGTTAAAATTAATTACGACAAGGTAGGATGCTGGCTGATGTCTCAGACTGTCTGTAGTAATTTGTATTTATGTTTTTACTTTTTATCCTGCATGCAATGTTTCTTCTTTCTTTATCTTTTGGCTGATTTTGTATTCGTCTCACGATTGTTGACTCAGCACGTTAACATTAAGAATTCAATTATTCTCATTATCATCACTACAATCATCATCATAATCTTAATTATAATCAGAGTTACATTCATGAAGAACGCAAGAGCAGATTAAATTCTGGGAATGCTTGTTATACATTTCAGAATCTTATATCATTCAACTTATCTTAAAATGTAAAGGTTTAGATAGACGTACAACTATAATTTTACATGTTGTTTTGTATGGTCGTGAAACTTGAACTCTCACTATAAGAGAAGGAATGTGAGTGTCTAACATTCAAATGCTGAGAAGCATATTTGGGCCTAAACAGAAAGTAACACTATAACGGAGACACACACGGTAACGTAGTTGGTTGAGGCAATATGCTATAAGCCGGAAGGTCACGGGTTCGAGTCCCGATGAGGTGTTTTTTTTTTCAGTTGACCTAATCCTGCCGTGGGGTCGACTCAACCTCTAACAGAAAAGAGTACCAGGAATCTTCCTGGGGCTAAAGGGCGGCCGGCGCGTAAGGCCGACAACCTCACTGCCATCTGTGAACCGATTATCTGGAAAATATGGGAGCTTCGACGTCTCAGAACCCTGTGGGCCTCGACGGTCTGTTACAGGGACAGCTTTACCTTTTCTTTTATCTTACCTTTTTGTAGAATGTCTACAGTAAACGAATATAAATACCAGTAGGTTATGCAAAGTCACAAAGAAGCTCTGCGCACCCCAAAGAAAGTATATTTTTCACCTTTATTATAAAGGACTGCAGTAAAGTTTTTTTCTTTTCATCAGTTTAAGGACAAACATTTCATATTTCACTCAGAAACACATCTGATAAACACTCATGACTGTAGGATGTCGATTTTACTGACATCTTTGTGACAGTATCTGATCTCTCTTTTTTTTTGTTAACCTTTAGACCGTTAGCGTACAATTGTGTAGATTAATTCATTAACAGTACGTTAGAACATAAAGGCTGGAGGGACGGAGGAAAACTACGATAACCACAGAATAGTCGGGGAGTCCCGNTTCTGTTAACCTTTAGACCATCAGCGTACAATTTTATAGATTAATTCATTAACAATACATTAGAACACAAAGGCTGGAGGGACAGAGGAAAACTACGATAACCACAGAATAGTCGGAGTCCGACCGAGTTTCGAACCCAGTATCCTCCCAATATAAGCCGTAATCGCTGCTATCCAGCTTGGTAGCCGGTCTGTAGATTGAATTGAGAATCAAACTCGAGACCTTCAGAATACCAAATAGTTATAACTACTCAATCGTGATATTCGGTAAGCAGAACATAAAAAAAGCCATATAATAACTCGTAAGGAAATTGAGCTTGTTACGAGAGTCAGTAAATAGGTCACAAATGGATATAAAACGTAAAACATGTGATATTCAAACCTGGAAAAGACATTTACGAGTATTTCTTGACATATCCTCCACATTGATCCTCTTGTCCCATCGCTTTACCAGTGCGTCGAGACCCGCAGCATGCAAGTCTTTTGACTGTGNCTGTGCTGCTACCTAGTGATACATATTACATCCATTACGGCTGTTGTATTTCCATTTGTGATATATTTACTGACTCTTCCTCATACGTAGTTTCTAAATAAATAATTTTTGACCTACATAGGTTTATAGCATATATTAACAAAAGGTAGGATGATTTTTTATGAATTGAAATGAATACGCATAAGAAGGCAGCCGTGGCCTATTTTAGTGTATGCACAATATTTTGAAGAGTATGAGGATATGATATGAAATTGGGTACCCCTTTTACGGGAGATACAAGTCTGTGCTTTTCTGTCCACTGTATAGCTCCGTACCAATGAGAAAGGACAACCTGAAGACGTGGATAATCACTGAAACAGCATATTTTAGTGGATGGTTGTTCCATTTAAGTGACTGTACTTTTTTTTCCTTGGTAATAGAGTGGAAAGTATCATTACACATGTGTATATAATGTTCAGTACAATTCCCAGCAAAAGTGTCGTATGCGTCGTGGGGTTAATACGAAGCGGCTCCTTGTCGGCGTTGTATCTTGTGTTTGTGGTGTGTGTTCAGTTTTGTTTGGATGATTTCGTCTGCAGTCCTGTACGGTATTTAGATGGGCATTAATGCAGGAATTTGCGGATTTGCTAGAACTTTAATAGATTCTTGCTTTCATCATTGCATATCCGGTTCTTAGCCTTACTTCGGTAGCTCTGTCCGTAGTCAGATTTTCCATTTTGTTTGATCTCTGGTTATGATGCCTCATTCTTGAAGTTGTGCAACATAACCGGTATATTAACGTAATTGTCCATGCTTGGCACTAACTTCGCCGACAGGTGGCGGTCGCTCGGTCGGTATAGTTCGCTTGCGGACTAAAGCCACGGAGTGAGTTTCTATGTTTGTCCTTACTTTTAGACTTGGCCGCTCTCAACAGAATGCATGATGAATTTGGTCGACTCCACTGAGACGAGGATTGTGGCATGTGTAGGCATATGTGTTAGTTACATGAATTAGTTATAGTGCGTCACCCTCCCTCTCACAATCAGCTACAGCCACTACCCTATACTTTTTACCATGCTACTACCAGCTTCTGAAGGGTATCACAGACCAGGTGTAAAAATACGGACTGTATGTTTTTCTTTTTGTTGTATCGAAATATTGTTAACAGCACTGTTTGGCGTACATTAAAGTTAACCCCCCTCCCAGGAAACTTTTTTCCCCAGAGTATATACCTGAGGGCCTTTCAACAGTTTCTACAGCTGGATTACAATTTCTTTTTTGTTTCGAATTGCTCTGAAATCGTATATCGTATCCAGATTTTCTTGAGCCTCCAAGCTGCGTACACCGGTATTGTGATAATGCTGATCTTGAATATTATTCATGTAGGGACATGTTAGAACAGGTTATTTTCCGCACTTAACAGATCTTTTAAATTCACTATCCGACGCGTTTGACCGCCTCTGTGGTCTAGTGGTCAGAGTTCCTGGCTACAGATCCAGAGGTCCCGGATTTGATTTCCTGCGCGAGTACATTTTCTGAGAAGTAGTGGGTCTGGAGCGGGGTACACTCAGCCTCGTGAGGACAATTGAGGAGCTATTTCAAGGAAATCTGGGGGAAAAAAAACGAGATTAACGGCCGGGGGAAAGGTTGCGCTGACATGTGACACACTCTATCCGCAAAAAGTTGGCACTAACTTCAGCGACAAGTGGCGGTCGCTCGGTCGGTATAGTTCGCTTACGGACTACAGGCCACGGATTTATCCGACGATTTTCAGCTTGTCAAGTATCCTTACTGTCATTTTGATCGAATTTGCAACCACACTGTCACTTGTATAATTTGTAATTTCTTATAAGAAGTAAACACCAATAGGTAAGGAGTACACGATAATTATACGTAATTATCATAAATCATAGGTCTTATAAGTGCGCAGTGGTAACAAGCTGCGGTCTGAGAGGAACTGAAGTTGGCTGACAAGCTCAAATAGGTCTGCTAATGAATTTGAAAGAATTTGTTGTGGTAAGTGCAGATGGGCAGTCACAAGAAACAACCTTGATAATACACATCACGGACATGAGTTCAGTCAGCAATTCTAAAACGGGTCTATTACTGATCATCTTACTGCACAGCCATTAATTGAATACTGTGGAGTTCGGTTATGTACGAACGCAAGTAGATTAAATGTAATCATATTCGAAGTTCTGACAAAATAATCATACAGTATGCACGAGTAGAACTTGAGGTTCTCACAGCGGTGTAGTCCGTTGAAAGTCATACCAACGTTTCGGAGGTACATATCAACTCCATCTTCAGGGTCTAGCAAGAACCCAGGATTAGAGCAGGTGTTAAGCAACTGTATGTCATCCTGTATCACAGAATACAGAACTCTTCAATCATACGGCAGTTAGAAATATCTAATTTTCTGCCTAATGGGCCTGATTCTTTGCGTAGGCGTATGAGTCCCCCCCCCCAAATGAAACCTCACAGAAATTTTTCTGGACGAAGGAGTAGAGGCCGGTAGGAATAGTCTCCATGGATATCGAGGCAAGCACATCTTATTTCGGAGTTTTATTAATGTAAGGCGTATTTAAGTAAAGAAATTAAAATGTGACACAAATATCTTCGGAGTATGCACCGTCATCAGATAATGACTGCCGAGTCTCCATTAGGAAGTTACTAGATTCTGTTCTCAACTTTCACGTTTTTAGGGGTGTGTGACTATAGACGGGGTTTGGATTGGCGAATGGATTTGTTCACCACTTGTACACACCATTCGGAACTACAAGTAATTACATCGCTATCGCTGATCTCCACACTTTACAAATCACTAGCACGCGCTAAGTCTTCTCAGACTTCACTAGACGTTTCCTGGAAACGGCTTCTAACAGTGGAGATTCTTCAGCTTGCCGCGCTCAGGTCCTCTTATCACAGTCGTCCACGCATAACTTTTGTCAACTGTCAACTCAAATGCCATTCCTCAAATAACCGGATAAAGTCAAATTCAGAGTTACTTTGCGACTGGCGGTTTACTGACATTCAGTTCGTCTTGGCACCAAGCTCCTTGAGGATTACGGCCAGAGATGTTTTCACCCCCAGCTGAACCCATCTGACATGGGTAAAGCACATTAAGACCAAAAGAAAACAGCTCAACGAAAGAGCAAAAAAAAAAATGCACTGGCTACTCGGAAGATCAACAGTGTCAATAGAAAGCAGGCTCCTATGCAAAGCAGTACTCAAACCATATGGACCTATGGAATTTATGTATGGGGGACAGCCTCCAACTCCAAAATCGAAATCCTCCAACACTTTCAACCACAAGACTCTCCGATCCATTCTGAACGCAACCTTGGTACCTAAACAACCACAGGATCCATGAAGATCTACAAATGAACACAGTGCTCATTCATTCATTCATTCATTCATTCATTCATTCATTCATTCATTCATTCATCTGTCAAGATGACAGGTCGACAGTCTCTTCCAAAACAGTTCCTCCACTTAATGCGATCTAGAGCTTTCTCCTTCAAATGAAAATCCTCTTCTGTCCCCAAGGTCATCCAACATCTTCTTACGTCTTCTTCCGCGTCTTCTGGTCACTTCTATACGCCCCCTCTATCTTTCCTTCAGTAACTTCTTTTAGAAGGGAATTACCGCGTAAGATATGACGAATCCAATTAGCCTTCCGTTTTCTTATTTCGTGTAGGATATTCCTCTGCTCACTGACTCTAAATAACACTTCTTCTTTTTCTCACATAATCGGTCCAACTGAGAAGATCAGTTGGACAGTGCTCAGTGAGATAAAAAAGTGGAATACCAAATACTCAAGAAAATTAGAAAACCGCACTAGTGCATTAGCAGTGAACCTACTAGACAGTAGCGAATCTACACATAGATTGGAAAGATACACCGTCCTAGCTCTATCTGACATACCTAAGTAAAACCCCAATACAAGATTTAAAGTGATACCTAAGTGAACAAAAAGACAACGAATATATTAGTTACGCCACTGGGCATAACTCATTTACGAGCCTGTACTTGTTGAACGTATACATGTATTGCAGATTCTGCAGATTATGTACAATGTATGAAAAAACTGAACCCTTGCAGTCATAGCCCTTATGTAAGATCCTCTCTGACAAGAAGATGGGGTTGTCTCTTATGAATATGCTTGACCTTTCTTCAAATGTACGTATCGCACTTATAGCGGGTTATTGAAAATTCTTCGTTTCGCACTGTATACAAGTCCTCTGTCAGTACAGGCTTTGCAAAGCAGATCATGCCTGCTAGTATCTTACATATCTTATGCTACAACGGCAGCTTAGTCACTTGAACGGTCGTAAGTTTTATCACCGCCAAGTTTAAGTCTCTTATAACTAACTGGATCGAGTCGAGTCTTATGTTACGACCAGATTTTTATTATTGTCAGAAAAGTTGATGGTTGGTTTATGTGGGGCGCTCTCTCCGACGAGAGGACTGATCTGTCGTTTACAATTGCTGCTGGCCCTCGCCAGCGCAGTCATTCTCAGATCCGAGTCCCGTGGGACTGGCGTCCATATTTTACTGTGTTAGATTCGAGGTTTCCTTTTTGTCGCCTCCTACGTACGACTCGCAGAGCTACGGTGGAGGTATTCGACGCCGCCTCCACACGGGAGAACTTGGATCGCCCCAGCTGCTTTCGTTACAACCATTTTGAACGGACCGCATAGTAAACACCCCCGTTTCCGTTGTAAATGTATTGTTGTGTGCGTCTCGTTTCCGCAGGAACGTGTTTACCGAGCCGTTGCTCAGAAACGGATCTGATACCTCTTTTGTTTCGAGGTCGTTGCTTAGCAACGAGTCTGAACGCCACAATGCGGTGGGAACCAAACTCGGCATACTGGAGATCCTGTTGAGTACACAGGACTTTTCTCTCCTTGGCATACCAGCCCCCTCGGGAAAGAGCTTCCTGCGCTGCTGCTGGTTTTCTTGTGGGGGCCGCGCACACAAACGGGTTTCGTTTGAACAACCCTCATACTAATATTGAGTGAAATTAAATATAAGGGTACTTTTAATGCAGGCCCCTATTTATTTTATTTTAATTATAGCGCTTCTTATTGACATTACACATCAGCGAACATTATAATGAACATTGTTCGATATAATTACAGTGTGTATAATTACCCTCCGACAAAAGGGGTACCCTTTTTTGTGAAGTCCATCTTGTGGAAAATTACGTTGCATTGTCTTGCACTGTTTAGTGAAAATTGATGTTGCTTCCGAGAAGACTTTTGTTGCCGCTTGCCTGTCTAGATGTGAACATGATTATGTTATTAAAATTGAAACTTAAAGAAATCTTGGTGGAGTACTGCATAATTATGTTTTTGTCTTGAAATACTATGAAGCTAGTTTACAAGGCCGGTTTTTCAAACCTGTTGCATATATCCGATCCATATACGATACACCTATATGCAAGACATTGAGACCTACCTTCCATGATTAAATTGTAGTTGGATTTTAAACTTCGGGCAAGATTGTAAACAGTTTTGAGATATAACTTTGCGTATTTGATTTCAAAAGTGTAGGTGCAAGTGAAATTTTGCCTGATTTCGCATGGTGGTCTCTGACATTAAAGGAAGAACCCAGACTGAGGGTGTTTGAGAACAGGGTGTTGAGAATATTTGGACCGAAGAAGGATGAAGTGATGGGAGCTTGGAGAAGACTGCATAACGGGGATCTTCATAACTTCGCCAAGTATAATTACGAGTAGAATGATCCGAGTCAAGGGAGGTGAGATTAGCAGGACATGTAGCATCATGGGTGAGAAGAGGAATGCATATAGGATATTGGTGGGAAAGTCAGAAGGAAAAAGATCTCTAGGAATGCCGAGACGTAAGTAATGTTCCTGTGCTTAACTAATTAAGTACTACGCCATGAAAGCGCATGGGGAGCGGATGTATAGATCCACATTTTCTTGACCTCGGCACTGTCTGGAGGTGAGTGGTCAGCTTCACGTTCCGGCCGTTTTACCCCAGGGGAAAGAGACCCCGGTACCCATTGGGTAGGAGGTTTGGTGGACCCCAGAGCCGGTCTGGACGACATGGAGAAGAAAATTCTTGACCCAACCGGGGCTCCGACCCCACGTTCGTCCAGCCCATAGCAAGTCTCTATACCGACTCCGCTATCCTGGCCCCTTGACCTAGACATAGGTCGTAGGGTATTATTAAAATGCCTCTTAGATAGGATGGGATAGTGTGGACTGGACTGATCTGACTCAGGTAGGGGCCAGTGGTGGGCTGTTATGAAGAAGGTAATGAACCTTTGGGTTCTGTAAACTGCTGGCAAACTCTTGAGTACCTGAGCATCTGGCGGTTTCTTGAGGATTCATCTTCACTGAGTTGGTTGGTTGGTTAGTTAGTTAGGTGCAAGTGAACAATGATCTGGGACGAGATCATGCAGTCGGTAGAATGGCTGGTTACGGGCTAGAGGACCGGGGTTCTGTTTTTGACAGAGACAAGGATTTCTGTAAAAAAAGCAGTCTTCTGGGATTTGGCACCGTGTATATGTGGTGTTAACCGACGTTTCGGAGGANTCTGTCTTCGTTACCACATTCACGTCGGCTCAGAGGCCCATCCAGGATGAAGCATGGAGCCGACTTCTCACTTCCATGAAGTTAATACATCTGAGTGTGGTGTAAAGGTAAATGAAGCCCGCATATCCACCAACTATATTAATGCAGCAGGCTATTTTAGACAGGACAACATTGTTTTCCCTATCTCTGCCTTCAGTATCTGTTCAAAGTTTGGTTTCATTGGTCAAGTAAGAATTACGATACAAGATTTAGGAAATGTGATAATAAGATTTGGAGGCATGACAAAACTCATGAAGTGTTCCATCTTCCAGATATAACGCCATGTAGCCTGTTGGAAGGCATCGGACTTTTCGAAGGAATACAGCGCAATACAGCGCTGTCGCTATTCTACACACTTTCCAGTTCACCGTTACACACGCGCTAGAATTCTCATCCTTTACTAGCCATATCCTCTCAACGGATTTATAACCGTCTCACTTTCACTTGAAATCACACATGAAGTCTCCTTTGCACAGTCTAATTCATATCTTGCCGTTTCCTCTCAATGACCTTCGACTGCCATCACCAGAAATCAACCCAATTCTCGACAACTGACTCAACTGAACTCTCTCAACTTCTGACAAGTAACTGCTCGCTTGGAACTTCCCGTTATATAGCCTGGGGACGGACTCCACGGAAAACGCCGTCTTCTATTATCGCATATTGTTTTAGGCCTATCAATAGACGTCTTATTGCTGCAAACGTTGGCTCCCTCGGGTATGTGTTTACCGAGTCGTTGCCTAGCAGTGGGTCTATCTTCCATGAAGTTATTTTTAGAATACATCTGAGTGTGGTGTAAAAGTAAATGAAGCCCGCATATCCACCAACTATATTAATGCAGCAGGCTATTTTAGACAGGACAACATTGTTTTCCCTATCTCTGCCTTCAGTATCTGTTCAAAGTTTGGTTTCATTGGTCAAGTAAGAATTACGATACAAGATTTAGGAAATGTGATAATAAGATTTGGAGGCATGACAAAACTCATGAAGTGTTCCATCTTCCAGATATAACGCCATGTAGCCTGTTGGAAGGCATCGGACTTTTCGAAGGAACGCGTTGCCTCCATCTTCAGGATCGAAGTATAAGCCGAACAATACACCTGCTTATTGTTTGATTCTGAAGATGGAGGCGAGATGTTCTTTCTAAACGTCGGTTGACTTTCAACTGACTATACGGCTTCATATCCCAAAAAGACAGAACTCTTCATAACCACCGCTGTGAGAGCCTCAAATCCTACATAGGACAAAACATTTGTTTGAAAAAAGAAAGCTCTTTGCATGTCTGAATATGTAAGGGAGCACGCAGAACGTGACTGTGGCAGTGATTGTGTTGCTGTTGAATGCACACTTGGAACCGACGAGGCTTCAGCAGATGCATGCTAAGTGCTAAATGCCAAATGTGATCTAAGGCTGGTTTGCATATCGCGAACCGAGTATTGCAGCCTACTGTGTCGATCTACAACAAATTTCGGGAAATTGTGTTTTTGAAGTTAGGGAATAAATTGCAGTAAATTTAGAAAAAAAAAGACTTCATGAAATTTCACGCCGTGGAAGTACTCGTATGTGGGGATAGTGCACACAGTACAGAGAATCAAGGAAGTGAATTCTCTCATTTTTGCCGAAAAGTGGAGATTGAACACTCCAGTACCAAGAAGACGACACGATTTAATGTGTTTTAATATCGCAGTTGGAGTTCCACGTTCCGTAATGGTATTGTACGCTAAAACTGGTGTTGCTATTGCAACTACTACTAATACAAAAACAAACAAAAAAAACTCCGTGGTTTTAGTCCGCAGGCGAACTATACCGACCGAGCGACTGCCGCTTGTCGGCGAAGTTAGTGCCAATTTTAACGGATAGAGGATGTCGCTTGGTCGGCACAACGACTCCCCACGGCCGTTAATTTCGGGTTTCTAGACCGGAGCCGCTGTTTCCCTGAAATAGCTCCTCATTTATCCTCACTAGGCTGAGTGGACCCCGTTCCAGACCCACTACTCAGAAAATCTGGTAGCGCCGGCAATCGAACCCGGAACCTCTGGATCTGTAGGCAGGAACTCTGACCAGTAGACCACAGAGGCGGTCCCTACTACTAGTACAACAACAACAACAACACAATTATCGAGAAGGAAGTAGGGAAATATACCTCAACAGAGGAAGTAAAACAAATGAGCATTCCACAGAATCCCGATAGCAGTACCAGACATCTACAGCTACCAGAGAACATCTGCGTTCTGCCTGAAGATGTCAGTGGAAATACAAGGAAACCTGCTTCATTCCTCAAAATGTTTTAAATGACGGTATCCCATTACAGTGATTGTGGCCTTTATTTTGTCGTACGTAGTAAAGTACAGCGCATTACCGACATATCTGTTGCTGTGGAGTCCTATGTAAAGGCCATTAAATATACTACTGCTAATACTACTACTACTACTACTACTACTACTACTACTACTA